>NC_051176.1:126029811-126221549 GCF_013339695.2 Rhipicephalus sanguineus
GTCCCAATTTGAGTGGTCTGACGAGATGTACATAGACAGCATGTCACCAAGGGTGCGGTTGGAGCGTTCTGTCATTCCATTGGTTTGGGGATGATAGGCGCTTGTGGTACGGTGGACTACGCGGCACTCACGCAGCAATGCTGTGATGACGTCGGAGAGGAACACGCGACCACGATCACTTAGCAACTCTCGAGGTGCTCCATGACGAAGGACGAGATTGTGCAGAATGAAACTGGCAACGTCTTTTGCTGTAGATGAAGGAAGAGGTGAAGTTTAAGCGTACCGCGTGAGGTGGTCGACGGCAACGATGATCCAACGGTTACCGTCTGCAGTGCTCGGAAGGGGACCGTAGATGTCAAGGCCGACGCGGTCGAACGGCCGGGAGGGGCACGGCAAAGGTATTAAGGTACCGCCGGCGTGTTGAGGGGGAGTCGGTGATATGTAATGCGAGGTCGCCGTACGCAGGGCAAGATTGGTAAGAGGCGTTGTGACTTTTCTCAAATTGCGGCACAGTTTTTCACTAATTACAGAAACGACAGCGCCTGTGTCGACAAGTACACCTACGGCGACACCTTCTACTTCTATATCAATTTCGTTGGGCGGATAAAGAGGAGGTCTTGAAAAGTTCGACGACAACGCAGTTCTTGCCTCCGGAACTGCGGCTGTCAGTTTTCCTCTCGTGCGGGGCTAGGGCGGCGATGCATCGGGGAAACGGATCGGCGACGGGGCGATGATGTCCGGCGGGGGTCGAAAGGGCGTCGTGGGGAAAACGAGTCGGCGAGAGGAGAAGAAGGTCGTGGGGGAAACTGAGCAGCTTGATTTGTGGAATTCCCACCGTCCTGAGGCTGCAGGTTGCGACGGCGACAGTAGCGTGCTATATGCCCGACAAAACCGCACGCAAAACATATGGGCCGATTGTCGAAGGTACGCCATGGGCTAACGGCGGGAGGTCCGGTGGGCGAGGTAGGATGGGGTACCATGCGTGTGGGCGGCGTCGTAGTGCAGTAGTACCCGGTGTCCCGGTAGGTGCCAGAAACAGGTGGGGCCGGTGGTCTGGAAACGACGGCAGCGTGCGTCAGCGGTGTAGTGGTAGGCGGCGATGGCGGTATATAGTGCCTGCGCTACTTGTGTCTCAATGACCTGGTGTAGACGTGGGTCCAATGATGTTACTGGCTCAGGTGTTCGGGTGACAAGGGAAAGTTGACGCGCAACTTCCTCACGGATAAACTGCTTTATATGCGGCAGTAAAACGGTATGATCAGCGGCGACGTCGTTGACAAGGGCGGAAACCTCAGCTGTATCTTCGGCTGCACGGCGCGTCGAGGCGCGCTGCTTTCGCAACTCGTCGTACGACTGACAGAGCTGGACCACGTCGGCGACAGTCTGAGGATTCCGAGCGATGAGCATCTGGGACGTGTCGTCGTCCACTCCTTTCATGATGTGTTTGATTTTGTCGATTTCGGCGAGAGATGGGTCGACGCGCTTGCAAAGAGACAAGACATCCTCGATGTAGCTTGTAAAGGTCTCGTCCCTGCGCTGGACTCGACTAAGTAGACGCTGTTCCGCGCGAAGCCGGCGCACGGCGGGACGCCCGAAGACCGCGGCGATGGTTGTCTTAAACGTCGACCAGTTGGTGATTTCACCCTCATGGTTTTTGAACCATAGGCTGGCCACATCAGCGAGGTAAAAGCGCACGTTCGTGAGCTTGTCGCAGTCGTCCCATTTGTTGGAAGCGCTTACTATTTCATACTCGACGATCCAATCCTCCACGTCGTGCTCGTCGTTTCCGCGAAAGACGGGTGGGTCGCGTTGCCGAGGCACACCCGTACAGAAGACTGTCGTTGTTGCGGCAGCTTGCGAAGGGCCATGAGCAGTCATGGTAAAAGGCGATGGTAGCGTCCGATTGCGAAGTTCCAGGTTGACGAGAACCCCGACTCCTCCACCACTTGAAATAGGGGTGTTGTACGTCAAGAAAGTGTCAGACGTTGCTTTGCAAAAGGCTCTTTATCAGGCAGGTCTGGCTACTGGCGAGCGCGTGCGCGAGCGACAACCACGGGGCCACCGATCGTCGTCGTCGTCGTCTTCCGTAACAGCGGAGCGTCTGTCATTCACATTCAGTACAATATAAATATCTCCTTGGTGCGTGCTGACCCTCTTTTCAAACAGCACCCCGTAGAAAATAAAGTAATGTTGTTTTGTTTTTATTCTCACGCAGAAAACACGGACACAATTGTGGGACTATAATCTTCAGCGGTAGCACACGCGTAGTTCGGCTCTCTAGCCTTCCCTTCATTGCCAAGAAAAGTTGTCTGCGAGTATAGGCCACCTGCCTTCTTTCAGTAGAGCTATAAGGTGGGCTAGTTGATGTTGATTCGTCCTAAAGGTTCGCTAAGTGGACACAGACACTGCACAGAACGAAAAAAATACAGGACACCCGACGTTGAGCGCGAGTGCGCTCGACGTCGTGTGCCCTGTATTTTTTCGTTCTGTGCAGTATCTGTGTTCACTTAACGCACCTTTAAAGACGCCTTATTTCCTTTCCTGCCTTTCCGTTCATCTCGGCGACTATTCGCTGCTAAGAAAGCATCTCTTATTGTACGCTAGCCGGAGGAATACGGAGAAAACGAGGGATTCTGTCTCTGGAAACGGGACACGTCTTCCCGTTCGGAGGACTGGCACGCACTTCCATACGCGTATAATAAGCAAATCATGCGTGCGGCTTGTTTTGGGCACCGCGACAGTGCGCCACTAATTGCTGTCATTCGAGGCAGTTCGAGGCACAAAAGAAACACACGCCCACGGACAGTCCTCCAAAGATTTTTTTTTTTGTTTACAGTGTTTGCATATTGTTCGAAGTCTTTTCGCTCTTCTCCCGTGCTTAAGGCGTTCTTCAGGTTCGGCGCGAAATTGCCGCAAGTGAGTCTGTTGCGCGTTAATTCTGTTTACATTTACAGCGCCTTCAGAAGGCAAGCCGTTCCCGCATGCCAGCTTAAAAGCAGCGTTTTACTGTCATTCGCTAATCTTACACTTAAATTGCGCGTTCAGACCACAGCGGCACAAATTCGCAAACATTTTCGTTCGCCAGTGATCTTTGCCATCGGCCGGGCTCCTTCGCTGATAACAGGTATGACCAACATCAGAATTGAATATAGCGTTGGTTTTTACGAACAATTCTAGCATAAAAGGTTCTTCTGAGTACGATGCCCCATGTATTCCATTGAACGCCACCGGGCATTGTGCAGACCCCGACGCTGTTCAGGCTGGATTCTCAAAGTTGTCATACTGTCTGTCCCGTCACCGTCACAATTCTTCTTTTCTCAAGAAAGCGGCCGTAGAAAATAAACAGCACAGAAGAAAGTGTAAACGAGAGAAGGTGTCGGACAACATTGGAGAAGATCATGTTTTATTAAACCACCGTTTTACATAAATATAACAATTAAATAACCACGAAACTAGTCGAGGCACTATAGCTAACACATTCATAAGCGAAATTCGTGAACGGCATGATTCGTTGATGCGTCTTGCATACTTTGCATATATACTATACGTGTTCGTCATTGCAATAAAACCTTTAACTAGTAGCACAGCGTATGTGGTATCCGGTTTCTTAATTATTCCTTGATTCTTCGGTGTACTGTCTCCTTCGTTCTGTTTGTCATTCTACGGTGTTATGTTACCAATTAACCGATCTTGCCGTTTTGATATGGTGCATGCTAGGTGTGCGGTGGTAGCGGTAATGAGCGTATGGCAATGACAGTTATGGAGCAGGGGCCATTTTTTTTTAAACAGGAAATATTTAAAACAAACGAAAAACGTGAGTTCAGCGTTTAATTCGCACGTGCATGACTTACATGCTTTGTGCCACAGAGAGAAAGGAAGGCTCACAATTCTTCGTGATTACAGATATACGGCACTACATATACTGCACAACACATGGAAACAGTCTGTGTTGTCATAGAAGTAGTCCAGTAGCCCGTCTCACCTTCTGCTTCTATGTGTTGTATGTATAGTGTCAGTTTTGCTCAGATGAATTTCTATGTATACCGAATCCACATTTGCACGGATAGCACATACCACTCAGACCATGGATGCTACACCGGCGCTGTGGTAATCCCATCACGACACATCAGCCTCAGATAAAAGATTTTTAACGTGACAGCATCGACCGGTTCGGAGCTTGTTACCTTCCGAGGCGCCGTCGAGGTTTTCCCCCAACCGTCAACTAATCAATGGGCAACATTGTGCGACTCAAAGGTGCCCCTGCAATGTCTTTTGTCAGCACCTCGTCGCAGATCATGTGAACAACTTCTGTCGGAGATGCGAGAAACGCGGCACCATATGCAACCAAAGAAGGGCACGACGTCGTGTTTCAGTGGTTGCCAAGTCATTGCGGTATCTCCGGCAACGACAAACTTCGGAACGAACTTTGTCGACACGTTTTTTACCAACGATTGACGCGGCTCAACGCTTAAGCAAGTGGCACACAGTATGAAATTGCACAAGTGGCGCGCACCTGAGTTAGTGCGTGCCACTCACCACCAACTCAGGTTGCATTCTGTCGACCTACCGCTGCGACTGCGGCTGCTACTTGGTCTTTCCCGGCGTGAAAAGGCAGTGTTGCGTCGTCTACGCCTGGGTGTTGCATTCACCAAAGGAGGAGACCATCGAACACCTCCCGTGCTACTGCCCGTCTTTTAGAAAATGAAAGACAACCTGCGTACAACTCTAGGTCAGCGAAACGGAAGCGTCTTCACCGTCTACCATGATCTTGGGAATATGGGATCCGTGTTGCGAAATCAAAGTTGGATCACAGCTGCGTATCACAGTTTTGAAAAGCAAAGAAAGCGCTGCTCAAGGATACCGGACTGATTGGCCGTCTGTGACGTCGAGCACGGAACTGTTACAACGTCGGTGGCACCGCAGTGTTTTCTTTCTTTCATTTCTCCTCTCAAACTTTTCTTCCCTTTCCTCAGTACAGGGGTAGCAAACCCGCCTCAGCCGTGGTTAACGCCCCTGACTTTCTTTTATCCTTGTCTACCTCCTCCTCCTGCTCAGATGAAGTGATTACAAAATCCGACAATATTTTAACACGAAAGTGTTTTATGCCGGGGTCCATCACGGCTCCACTGACGTATTTCCGTCACGGATATGACGTTGTAAAATATAAAGGCTAACAGATGGCAAAGAAAAAACTAGAAGAAAAAAGTTCCGTCACTGCAGTGAGAGCACGAAGGTCACTGCTCTCACTGCAGCGACCGCTTTTGCGAAAGAAGCGGGCTGCTCACACAGAAATGTTACAACTGTGACAGTTATTTCTCGCCCATCCTGTGTATGTTCGTTCCGTGCGTCCTTTCTGCTTGAGCAGCGCGTTGCAAGTTTCGAGCTGCTCATGGGCGTAGGCAGGGGGGTGCAAAGGGGCACTTGCCCCCCTCAAGCCACACCGGTGCTCTTCCCCCCACCCAAGCTATGCCAGCTCTCCCCTTCCCCCAGCCGCGATGCAACACGGGCTTGCACCCCCCAAGATAAAATCCTGCCGACGCCCTTGGAGCTGCTTGCCGTTCTTCGCGTGACATTACAATTTGTTGCTATAGCATTCATTCCTTCGCCCTTGGGGCGAAAGAATACGCAACAAGCGCTCAACTACGTCTGTGAAGACACGCTTCACTTTCGTGCTATACCGATTCCTATGACAGAGGGATCAGTCACGTTTTCTTTTTGTTTTTTGTGTAGTATCGCCTTCAAAAAAGATTTTTTGTTCTTTTAGAAAATGCTGTAGTTTATCCTCCCTCCCCATTTCCATATCTGTCATTTTTTTCTATTTTTGAAAACAGCACGTTCAATGAGTTGTATTCAAAGAAACAAAATGTCAAGTTCTCGCTATGATTTGGCCGCATATGCAGGCCGCGGCGGCCGCATTTAGATGGAGGCGAAATGCTTGAGGCCCATGTACCAATATTTGGGTGCACGTTAAAGAACCCCACGTGGTCGAAGTTTCCGGAGCCCTCCACCACGGCGTACATCATAATCATATCGTGGTTTTGGGACGTAAAACACAACAAATTATAATTATCTACGCCTCTGAGTAGTCTAAGCGGATGGATGTGATTTCGCATAAGTGACTATACAAGAGACCACCCCTACTTAGAGAAGGAGACCGCTGCAAAAGAACGTAGCGTATTAAAATTATCAGTTAGTATGTTCACATTCAATGTCACTTAGAGAATATAAGCATTCATTAATTTTTATGGGATTCTTTTTTTTTCGATGTTTGTCAGCATCTTCTAAAGATTTCTGATGACGTAAATTAATATTCTCAGTGGTTAAAAAATGACCTTGGGTGCTACACATTTATTCCGATCATTTGTTTTGGCGACAAACAAAATATTTAAAAAACGAGTTAGTCAGAGGACTCGACGTTTACGTTCAAGCAACGAACGCGAATGCTTTCGTGCATGTAAAACAATTAAGCCACATACACAGGCATAAAAAATAAAGCTCATAAACGGACCCGTGGCTTAGACTCCCTGCCCGCTTGTTTCGTGAAGCCCGTACATGGGATTTTATATCATTCCGCCGAAAAAGCGTCGACAGAAATAGTGGCGCCATCTCTTTTTGATGCGAAGAGGCACAACCAGAGAGCACAACCATGAAAGGAGATTTCCCATCCCTTGGCGCGTTTTTCGAATGCAAGTTTACTCTAACGTAAGTGGCGCTCTAGTAATTTAATAATAATAATAATAATAATAATAATAATAATAATAATAATAATAATAATAATAATAATAATAATAATAATAATAATAACTCGGCCATCAAAAGAACGACACTTATGCCTCCGAGAGCCGAATTCAAGCTAAACGAACGCTCGATAGAGATAGCACGTGGAGTAAAAAAAAAAAAACAGCAAAAGCTATCAAATGACGATGGTCACAGTCCATGCGTACTGTACTGTCATCAATAAAGTGTTTCTCAATATGCTTATCTGCACCAACATTCCATGACGATACTCCGCAGCATTGTGCAAACACGCCAAGCGTCCGACGCTTCGACTTGCACGAAGGAAATTTTTGAGAAAATCATCAGCGTTGCGTAAAACGCGCTTGCCTGCACGCGGCACATACTTAAAAGGCTTTCTATTGTACCTGATATTGTGCTTAGTAGCTTCGTAACTAGAGGACCACAGTCCAAATTCATCTGGTGAAACATTTTTATTCATGTTTATCCACTGCACGTATGTACAGCGCTGACGCCGTGTGTGCGCGAGCGTGCGTGTCATAATGTCTCACTTTTACATACCGAGTAGGTCGGTTCACAACGCGACTGATTTATTTCACGTAGAATGACAACATATTCAATCATTGTAATCGACAAGCAAAGACAATTTATGTGCTGCACAAGAAAAGCATCAATGGCAATGTATAGGTGTAGGATTTTCAGAACGCCACACTTGGGCAATTTTTAATTGCTAATTTCATAAATGGGCATTTTTTTTTTCATTGCGAATTTTAGTTCAATTTTGTCTCGTTTAATGATGCTCTTAACCTAAAACCACAAGGAATTTGGATCGGTGCTACTGAACATATATTTCCAGCCTGCACTGGTATTCGGAGCACGTTTTCATTAACCCTTCTGTTTGATGGAGCGGCGCTCCATCAAACATCAAGAAAATTCGTTTGAAATATTGTTTATTGCTTTTCATCGCCAATATACTACAAACATGCGTTAAGCTTCTTTTCTTCCTCGTTAAGTCGTTACTTCAGTAAAACGGGCGACGTAAAAATGCTAATCAAAATCACCACATTCGAGAAAAAACATGGCTGATCCCTCTGTCATAGGAATCGGTATAACACGAAAGTTAAACGTGTCTTCACAGACGTAGTTGAGCGTTTGTTGCGCATTCTTTCGCCCCAAGGGCGAAGGAATGAATGCTACAGCAACAAACTGTAATATCACGCGAAGAAGCCAAGCACCTCGAAACTTGCAACGCGCTGCTCAAGCAGAAAGGACGCACGGAACGAACATACGCAGAATGAGAGCGAACTGTCACATTTGTAACTTATTTCTGCGCGAACACCGCGCTCCTTCCTGCTCTCAACGCGAGTCGTACAAACCACCGCGATCACGAGATAAGCGCACGCACGAGCGACCACGCCCTGTAGACGCGGGCGCTCGTCGCAACGGCGACGACCTTTCAAGCGCGCTCTTCTACGCTCTTCGAGCCCTTCGCGCCATCTCGCTAGTGATAGCGATCTCTGAGTACCGCCACCGGCAAATGGTGTATATAAATAGCTTGCCGTTAGCATTTTGAAGAACGTACCGTCCGTGGCCGGACCGTCTTGCGCTGCGCGCTGCGGAGCGAGGGGTCGTTAAGTTCGATTCCCGGTGACGGAACTTTTTCTTGTTGTTTTTCTTTGCCCACTGTTAGTCTTTATATTTTACAACGTCGTTTCCGTGACGGAAATACGTCAGTGGAGCCGTGGTGGAACCCGGCATAAAACACTTTCGTGTTAAAAAAAGAAAGTTAATATTTGCCACGCGCGCTTTTTTTGCTATTTTTAGGTAACTGCTCCGTTACACGTATAACCAACCAGTGCCTTGCGCAAACCGAGCCCGAATGTCTGGAAACCGTCCAGATTATTTCAGAATCTTCTAATAGGCTTGAGTGCGCAAACGCGAACAGTTGACTTTATTCTGGAACTAACGCGTCCACCAGCGATAAGGCTGGACTGTTCGATGCCGCATGTATAAATGCCGGCGCGCCTTACCGCAGATCAAATTATCGACGGCCGGCGCTCTGTTCACCGCTATCAGTGTACCGCGTGTATCAGGAGCGTAGGCAGAAATTTCTTTCGGGGGGGGGCACCTCCTTGATCTGTAGTGGGGACGAGCAGGCAGATGTGGTCGAGTGTCATTTTCTGCTCTGTATGCTATGGCAAAAAAAATTTCGGGGGGGGGGGGGCACGGGCCCGGTGTGCCCTAACGTGGCTACGCCCCTGGCGTGTATTGCTATGTAGACTGACTTTTTGTTTCTCGGGCACAAGTTCGCCCAAATAAAGAGTTTCGTCTTGAACTCGCCGACTGCTGCCTTCGCCAACGTCACGACCACGTGACATCTGGTGGAGGTGCTGCTTTGTTCATGATACGGACGCCCTCGAGAAGCGCTGACCCAAGCCCAAGCCGCTAAGAAGACGACGCTATAGAGACAACCCCGATCGTCGAACTGGCCGCAGGCAGAAGGGACTAGCGCCAGAGCACGGGCTCCTTCCCGAAAATACCAGGCAGTCCAAGACCATGACTTGGACCGCAGGGACGAAGACAACCCCTGTGCCGCCTACACCTGATCATGCTCCGGCAGCCCAGAGAGCCGCCAACATTCCGCGGATCATCATTCGAAGACCCGGAAAGCTAGCTGGAAACATACTGCCACGCCAACTTCTTATTTTATTTTGATGTATTCGGGTTTGACCAGCAAGGACGGTTATAACGCTCGACGCTGTCCGCGAAGCAGTGTTCGAGAAGCTTCGCGATTGTAGTAGATCGTTTTGTCAAGATTGCGCACCGCACGCGAATGTTCCAGCTTTGTCGAGAGATAACGCCGCCACCAGCGATATCGCTGGAAAGTTCGATAGCGCCTGTATAAAAGCCGACGCGCTTGACCGCTTGTCAGTTTTTCGACGGTCGACGCTCTGTTCGCCGCTATCAGCGTATTGCTGTAGTTTGACTTTCAGTTTCCCGGCCACAAGTTCGGCCAAATAAAAAGTTTCATCTCGGATACGCTGTCTGCTGCCTTCGTCGACGTCACGACCACGTGACATCTGGTGGAGGTGCTCCCCGGTCCATGTACCGAACGCCCCCATCCAGCCGTGAGCCGAGCCCTCGCTGCGAAGAAGGCACCGACAACATCAGCGACAGTTGAGCCCGCCGCAGACTGAAAGGACTACGCCCCCAGTACGGACCCCTACCGGACAAGACAAAAGACACGGCGACAAGAACAACAGGCACGATGACGACCGCAGCGAACCCTGCCGCGATAGTGATGCAGCCGCCCAGGGAGCCGCCGACATTTCGTGGTTAGCCATGTGAAGACCCCGAAACCTGGCTGGAGACGTTCGAAAGGGTCGCAACATTTAAAAACTGGAACGCGGACGACAAGCTGCGCCACGCGTACTTCTACCTGGAAGAAACAGCAAGGACATGGCTCGAGAACCGGGAGTCCACACTTCGAACCTGGGATCTATTTCGCAGTGCTTTTTTCGGAGACGTTCACAAGCGTCGTCCGAAAGGAAAGGGCCGCAATCTTGCTGGAGACACGGGTTCAGCTCCCGAAAGAAAACGTGACCATCTTCGCGGAAGAAATGACCCGGCTGTTCCGCCATGCTGACCCCAACATGCCTGAAGAAAAGAAGGTTCGTTTCCTCATGCGAGGAGTAAAGGAACAGCTCTTCGCTGGACTTATGAGGAATCCGCCGAATACCGTCTACGAATTTGTCTCCGAAGCAACAACAATCGAGAAAACGCTTGAGATGCGAACACGGCAATACAACCGCAGCTTCTCGACCACAAGCTACGCCGACGTTCAAGCACTAGGATCCGCCGACCTGCGTGAGTCGATTCGAGCAATCGCGCAAGAGGAGCTGCGAAAAATTCTACCTTCGTCGCAACCTCAAGTAGATTCCATCGATGACGTCGTGCGCCAGGAGATCCAGCATTCACTCGGTGCGCCTCAGCTAGCAGAGCCGCAGCCGCAAGCTATGAGATATATGCTGCTGCAGCCCGCCGTCATGCTCCTCCTCCACGCCCACGCAAGACGACACACCGCCGCAGTACCGTCGCCAGGCGCCGCCGCCGCCACCGAGGCCCTACCGTCCCCCTGTCGGCCAGACGCCGCCGCCGCCACCGACGCCACCGACGCCCTACCGCCCACTTGTCGGCCAGCGCTACAACCCGAGGAAGACCGATGTCTGGCGCGCCCCTGACAACCGCCCGCTCTGCTACCACTGCGGGGAGGCCGGCCACACGTACCGCCGCTGCCAGTACCGTCAGATGGGGCTACGCGGATTCGCCGTCAACGCGCCGCGCCCGTAGACAGGCGAACGGCCTCGCGACATAGACGACTACCTCACCGGAACACAAGTGGCAAGAACGACGACCTTCCCGCTCGCCGTCGCCCGGCCGTTACATGTCACCGCACCGCCGGCAGTACACTGGCCCAAACCGGGGCCGGTCGCCTAGCGCGTATCCGGAAAACTAAGGGCAGCAACCGATGGAGGTGCGGTTGCTGAACGACGAAATGCTGAAGATCCTCCGCCGTCGATGACGACGCCGCGACGAAGTTCCGAGCTCTCGCCGCACGCCGAACGACGTCCTGAAGACGAAACTTTGCGACCGGAAGCAGACCTGACGACGGAACGCGGAAACAGGGGTGCAAACCGACGTAGCCGTGACCCGACGCCGCGACGTAACCGCAACGCAAGACGGCGGAATAGCGACCTCGACGTTCTGATCGACGGCCACAACGTCACCGCTCTCGTCAATACAGGAGCCGACTATTCCGTCATCAGTGGGCCGTTCCCAGCAAAGTTGAAGAAAGTTAGGACTGCTTGGGAAGGCCCCGAGATCCGGACAGCTGGAGGCCATCTGTTAACGCCGATTGGTGTCTGCACGACGAGAGTCACCATCAATAACCGGACTTATCCTGCGAGCTTTGTAATCCTACAAAACTGCTCTACACTGTAAACCACTTTGCACCCTTAAGGGGGTTTCAAGCAAGCAAAACACCCTTTTGCCTAACCAAATTTGCAAAAATTAGGGTGTAAGGGTGCTTTCCTTCCCCAAAACAGCCTTTAGGGGGTAATGCTCTAGCTAAACACCCTTTAGGAGTTAAGGGTGTTATGTGTTATCGAAACACCCACGGCCCATACCACAGCGTGCCACATGATAACTGGGACTCGCTGATTAAAATGTCGTTGGATCTTCGGCGAGTTTAGATTAAAAGATATGTCTCTTTTAGGGCCATCTACAAGCGTACCATAAATTTACGCCTATTCTCCTAATGTTTAATGTTCATTTATACGGAACAGAAATATTTCCACCGGCACTGAACGGCGGCTTAAGATACTACGGCTATATATACCAGATGGTCAGTGTAAGGCTGTGTAGCACGAGCGCTCCGTCCATGTGGTATTTTACAATACGCTTTGTTGTGTGTGCCGCGGTGTGGCGCGTGTGCACACCTTCTATGCTGATGTCATCTACAATTGCATGTTCCCTGACTGGTAGATTTTTTTTTCAATTTTTTCAGTGATAAGGGTGTTTAGGCCATTGGAAACACCCTATGGTATGGGTGTTTTGATACGTCAAAGCACCCTTTTCCTAGGGTGTAAGGGTGTTAGTTATAGACACGGCAAAACCCCCTTAAGGGTGTAAAGTGGTTTACTGTGTAGGGATGTGATACTTGGAATTGACTTCCTAAGTAACCACGGCGCCGTCATCGACCTGAGGTTTGAGTCGATAACACTAACCTCAGACAAAGCGCTCCCGCCCCACGCGACGCCAGGGAACCATGCATTGAATGTGATAGAAGAGCAGGTGACCGTTCCGCCGCGCTCCAGCGTCATTATTTCCGTCGGCGCCGAAAAACCTGCGAACCTTGAAGGCGTCATCGAGGGCGATCAGCACCTACTCCTGAACCGTCAAATTTGCGTCGCACGAGGTATAACCGAGCTGCGTGACGGTAAAGCAAAGGAGTGCTGACAAACTTCAGCCACGAAATAGGCACCTCAACATTGGTACGACGGTTGCCTACATCGACGAATGTGTAAGCCAGCGATGCTTTCGCCCTCTTCGATGCTGCCGAACCTGCTTCGACGAATAGAGGTCCCGAACCGGCTTCTGACGTCAACCCGAGCCTTCCGAAGGTCAAGCAAGACCAGCTCAAAACCCTGCTCCTGCAATACAAGGACTGTTTCTCGTCGTCGTCGCGGGTCCGACAAACGCCCCTTGCTAAGCACCGCATTATAACAGAAGAAAATTCTCGACCACTCCGTCAGAGCCCCTACAGAGTTTCGACTCGAGAGCGCGACGCGATGAAGAAACAAGTCGACGAGATGCTACGGGACAACATCATCCAGCCGTCCAAAAGTCCGTGGGCGTCACCCGTGGTGTTAGTGAAGAAGAAGGACGGGACACTGCGCTTCTGCGTTGATTATAGGCGCCTGAACAAAATCACGAAGAAGGACGTGTACCCCCTCCCACGGATAGACGACACCCTGGATCGACTTCACAACGCGACGTACTTGTCGTCGATGGACCTCAAGACCGGCTATTGGCAGATCGAAGTAGACGAAAGAGACCGAGAAAAGACCGCTTTTATAACACCCGACGGCCTCTTTGAGTTCAAGGTCATGCCTTTCGGTCTTTGCTCGGCACCTGCGACGTTCCAGCGCATCATGGACACCGTGCTGGCCGGATTGAAGTGGCAGACGTGCCTTGTGTATTTGGACGACGTTGTCGTGTTTTCCTCGACCTTCGACGAGCACCTCCGGCGGCTTGAGGCAGTACTTCAAGCAATCAAGACCTCTGGACTGACCCTAAAGCCAGAAAAGTGCCGATTCGCGTAAGACGAGCTCTTGTTTCTGGGTCATGTGATCAGCAAGTCTGGAGTGCGCCCAGACCCGCGGAAAACAGCTGCCATCGCCGACTTCGCGCCACTCACCGACAAGAAGGCCGTGCGCCGATTTCTCGGCTTATGCGCCTATTACAGACGCTTCGTCAAAAACTTTTCACGGATCGCCGAACCACTGACGCTTCTCACGAAGAATAACGTGGAATTCAGGTGGGAAACGGCGCAAGTGCAAGCCTTTCAAGAACTTAAACGACGCCTGCAGACGCCACCCATACTTGCTCATTTCGACGATTGCGCCGATACGGAAATACACACCGACGCAAGCAGCGTAGGACTCGGTGCCGTCTTTGTGCAAAAGACTGACGGGCTTGAAAGGGTTATCAGTTATGCTAGCCGGTCACTATCCAAGGCAGAAGCAAACTATTCCACAACAGAAAAGGAATGCCTTGCCATCCTCTGGGCTACGTCAAAGTTTCGCCCCTCTCTATGGCAGGCCCTTCAAAGTTGTCAGTGACCATCACGCCTTATGTTGGTTAGCTAACTTGAAGGACCCTTCAGGTCGTCTCGCACGATGAAGTCTGAGGCTTCAAGAATTCGATATTACCGTCGTGTACAAGTCCGGACGAAAACACTCTGACGCCGACTGCCTGCGTGCCCCCGTCGACGCGCCGCCGCAAGACGACGACGATGACTGCTTCCTCGGAACTATAAGTGCCGACGACTTCGCCGAAAGGCAACGGGCCGACGCGGAACTGGGGGGCCTTATTGAGTACCTCGAGTGCAAGACCGCCGTTGTTCCGAAGGTATTCAAGCGAGGACTGCCGTCGTTTTTCTTACGGAACGGCGTTCTCCTGAAGAAGAACTTCTCGCCACTTCGAACCGACTACCTTCTCGTCGTGCCCTCATCATTGCGACCAGAAGTCCTCCAGGCCCTACACGACGACCCGACGGCTGGACACCTCGGTGTTTCCCGCACGCTCGCCAGAATACAGGAAAAAACTACTGGCCACGCCTTGCTGCCGAGATTGCCAGCGACGGAAGACACCGCCGACTTGGCCAGCGGGACTTCTGCAGCCAATCGAACCACCTCACCGGCCGTTCCAGCAAATCGGGATGGACCTACTGGGGCCGTTCCCGACGTCGACTTCCGGCAACAAGTGGATCGTCGTAGCAACTGACTACTTCACCCGCTACGCCGAGACAAAGGCCTTGCCCAAAGGCAGTGCCGCCGAGGTAGCCAAGTCCTTCGTGGAGAACATCGTCATGCGTCATGGCGCCCCAGAGGTCCTCATCACAGACAGAGGTACCGCCTTTACTGCGGACTTAACGCAGGCGATCTTCAAATACAGCGAGACGAGCCACCGCCGCACCACCGCCTACCACCCGCAGACCAATGGCCTCCCCGAACGCCTAAATAAGACCATCGCCGACATGCTGGCCATGTACGTCGACGTTGAGCACAAGACGTGGGACGCTGTCCTTCCGTGACCTTCGCCTGCAACACGGCCGTCCAAGAAACAACGCAGATGACGCCGTACAAGTTGGTCTACGGAAGGAGCCCGGTGACGACGCTCGACGCCATGCTACCAACCGTCACCGACGAAGAAAACATTGACGCCGCCGCTTACTTACAACGTGCCGAAGAAGCTCTACAGCTCGCGCGCCTGCGCATCAAGACCCAGCAGTACAACGACAGCCGTCGCTACAATCTTCGACGACACTTCGTGGAATACCAGCCCGGCGACCGTGTTTGTGTCTGGACGCCGATACGCCGACGCAGGCTTAGCGAAAAACTCATTCGGCGATACTTCGGGCCATACAAGGTTCTTCGACGTCTCGGCGCTCTTGACTACGAGGTCATCCCGGACGGCATTACGAACTCCCAGCGACGCCGCGCACGACCTGAAGTCGTCCATGCCGTGCGCCTTAAGCCGTTTTTTGCGCGTTAGCGAACCTGGGGACTCTACTTTTTCCTTTGTGATTGTAATTTATTTATGTATGCACTTGTTTTTTTTCTCTGTTTCATAAGCATCGGGACGATGCTTTTTTTCAGAGGGGGCAATGCCACGCCAACTTCTTGTTTTATTTTGATGTATTCGGGTGAGCAGCAAGGGACGGTTACAACGCTCGACGCTGTCCGCGAAGCAGTGTTCGAGAAGCTTCGCGATTGTAGTAGATCGTTTTGTCAAGATTGCGCACCGCACGCGAATGTTCCAGCTTTGTCGAGAGATAACGCCGCCACCAGCGATATCGCTGGAAAGTTCGATAGCGCCTGTATAAAAGCCGACGCGCTTGACCGCTTGTCAGTTTTTCGACGGTCGACGCTCTGTTCGCCGCTATCAGCGTATTGCTGTAGTTTGACTTTCAGTTTCCCGGCCACAAGTTCGGCCAAATAAAAAGTTTCATCTCGGATACGCTGTCTGCTGCCTTCGTCGACGTCACGACCACGTGACAATACGACCGGGTCGTCGTTTTCAGCCCCTGGAGCAGCGACGACAAGTTACGGCATGTTTACTTCACCTTGGAAGACGCCGCGAGGACGTGGTTCGAGGACCAAGAGTCATCCCTGACAACGTGAGACCGCTCTATGTTCTTGACCGCCTCCACGAGCGTCGTCCGCAAGGAGAGGGCCGAGGCCCTCCTCGAAACCCGCGTCGAGCTGCCAAACGAGAACGTGGCACTTTTTGCGGAACAAATGACCAGACTGTTTCGTCACGAAGACCCACCATGCCTGAAGAGAAGAAAATTTGTTTCCTCATGCGAGGAGTGAGGAGCTATTCGCTGGGCTTATGAGAAATCCACCCAACACCGTCCAGGAATTTCTCTCGGAGGCAACGACTGAAGAGACACTGGAAATACGCACCCGGCAATGGGATCGCCGCTCGACGGCTACGCAGACAGTCAATCACTCTGTTCAGACGACCTTCGCGAGAACATAAGGGCCGTGAGCACGAAGAACTTCGTCGAATGTTCCCGACGTGCCAGCCCCAAGTTGCCTTGATTGCAGACATCGTCCGAGAAGAAATCCAGCAGTCACTTAAGGTCAGGGCTTAATGTCTCCCTTCATTATAAGGGGGGGGGGGGGGCTCAGAGGGCAGCGACATATACACATACATACACACATACATACAACCCATCCTTAAGAAATGGAAGGGGAGCCGGGCCCCCCGAGTCCCCCCCCCCCCCCTGACTTTAAGCCCTGCTTAAGGTACCCCCGAACCGCTACAGCCTCAGCCGCAAGCCATGAGCTACGCTGCTGCAGCCCGACGCTACGCTCTACCTCCGTGCCCATGTCAAGACACCGCACCGCCGCAGTTCCGCCGCCAGACACCACCGCCACCTCCAGCCATACCGCCCGCCTGTCTGCCAACGCTACGCTCAGAGGAAGACGGAAGTATGGCGCGCCCCTGAACAGCGCCCGCGCCGCTACCACTGCGGTGAAGCCGGCCGCACCTACCTCCACACGCCAGTATCGACAAATGGGGCTACGCGGTTTTACCATCTACGCGCCGTGTCCACAAGGGGGTGAACGACCACGCGACGTCGCCGACTACCTCGCAGGAGCGCAGTGGACACCCCGACGACATTCACGATCGCCGTCGCCAGGCCGTTACCTCTCGCCGCAGCACCGGCAGTACACCGGCCCGATTCGGGGCCGATCCGCGAGCCCTTATCCGGAAAACTAAGGGAAGGGCAGCAACCGATGGAGATGCGGTTGCTGTACGACGAAATGCCGAAGATCCTCCGCCGCCGACCATGGCGATTCAGGAATCATCCGGTACCAGCTCGCCGCCTGCAAGACAGCGCCTTCATGAGAGCACTTCTCATCCGAAACAAGACCTGACGACCCGACGGAACAGCATCGGAGCAAATGGACGCAGCCGTGATCCGACGTCACGACCAAGCCTAAACGTAAGACGACGAACCACCGACCTCGACGTTCTTATCGATGGCCACAATATCACCGCTTTGGTCGACACCGGAGCCGACTACTCCGTCGTTGTTGGCCCGTTCGCAGCCAAACTGAAGAAAGTAAAGACCGTCTGGGATGGACCCGAAATCCGGACAGCTGGAGGCCACGTAATAACGCCGACTGGAGTCTGCACGGCGAGAGTCACGATTGACGGCCAGACTTATTCGGTGAGCTTTGTGGTCCTACAGCATTGTTCGTGGGGCGTCATTCTAGGCATGGATTTCCTGAAACAGGACGGTGCAGTCATTGACTTTAGATCCCAGTCAGTAACGCTTTCTGCGCACAATGCCATCCCGCCGAATAGGAAAATCAGCCACGATGTTTTAAATGTGACAGAAGAGCAAGTCGCCGTTCCGCCTTTCTCTAGCGTCATCATTTCTGTCGGTACCGAAGAACCCACAGACTTTGAATACGTCATCGAGGTCGACCAGCACTTGCTTCTGAACCGTCAGATTTGCGTCGCAAGAGGCATAGCCAAGCTGCGTGATGGGAAGGGGAGGGGGGGGGGGCAAAGCAAAGGTAATGCTGACAAACTTCAGCCACGAATACCGGCACCTCAACATTGGTACATAGGCGTATCTACAGGGAGGGCGAGGGGGGCTCTAGCCCCCCCCCCCCCCCCCGCTGAGAACTGTTAGGGGGGCCAAGCCCCCCCCCCCCCCACACACACTTTCGACAGTGGTTGTTGTCGGCTGCAGACTGGGAAACTAACAAGTCAGGCAATGTTTTACTTGAACGCAGCAATAACGTAATTATGTAATAAAATTTTTCCTACAATTCTGCTGTGATGACTGTACTCTGTGTCATGACCACGCACTGCAGGCCACTTGCGGTGCGGGAGGCCTATTCCACGCTTGCGCGCCTTGCACTCGAGCATTGCAGAGGAGGCTGTCGCTCAGCAGCAACATTACAGCAATCTGTCATGATTTTGTTTTGTTCTGGCTGGCCTGAAATTTAAGTAATCGGCGACGCAAATATGAGCGGGAACCAGTAGGCGTTTTATAGTCCGATCAAACGTTCTCATTTTTCAGGAAATTCAGTTTCTTTCTTTGAAAACGAATAGCATCGCCACTGCTCCATATCCAAGCTGCTGCGAGTTGAGTGTGCAGAATTAAGTGTGCCTAGCCAGAACAGCTAAAATAGACATGGGCGTCCGGAGGGGGGTGCAAGGGGGGGGCAGCTGCCCCCCCCCCCTTGGAATTTTGGATAATAATTTTCTATGCAGTAGCAGTAAGCTACACAGCTTGATTAGCACACTCCAGTCCCGCATATCCGCGCGAAACATATAATTCAGGATTACCAGCCAACTTTGCACGTTACATACTGCTATGGAGTAATCTTGCCGGTCATGTCACGGCAATGAAACAAAAGCTACCTATGATGTATGCCCCCCTCCCCTCCCCCACACTCTGCTGATGCACCCCCCCGGAAAAAGTTCTGCGGACGCCCTTGAAAATAGATACCCACTTTAGTCTCCGATTAGCCTGCTTCGCTTGGCTTATCATATGGTATCCTGCAGCGACCGTGGCTGCTTGTAACAAGGCAGTGGACTCGAGCACGTTGCAATAAGAAGCCCAGCTTTCAAGTTTGCCCCGTTACTTGATCTACCTCACCAGGGAGATGATCAGCGTCCACGGTTTTCTGGACTAAGAAGGCCGCCCACCTGCAAGTGATTGTGTCTGTTCCTAATATTGTTTATTTCTCTCTCAGCCTCTTTGTCAGCAACGATGAGTTCACAGAGAGTTGTGCACGCGCAAAAACAGTTCAACATCGTTATACTACAACTGAAAGTACATATTATACACATATGAATCCATCTCACCCTCTGCTATAAGCAGCCGCTGCCAATGTGATTGGCGGGCAGCCTTCAGTAACACTTAAATAACATTTCAGTAACATTTAAATTACGTTCAGAAATAGACACTGTCTGGCTATTCTGAAAAAAATGAGTTATTGTTCAGCACAGTAATGTGCTGCTTATTGTGCACACTTCATTTTAACGCCACGAGTTTTCGCAAACTTGTGACGTCGCGTAACAAGGAGACGATTTTATGGCACATTGAAAATTTTTGAAGAATAGCGAAGAACCAATGACAAACGATACGCAGCATTCAAAATAGTTCGTTATTATTTATTTTAACGGAGTCATGCGTAAGTGGTAATTACGCGGTGGATCACTTGCGCGTCATGTTGCGTCGTTTTACGAGCAGGTGCTGTGAGCATGACCCCGAAAATTTCGACCAATCATTAACAGCTAACGACTTATACGGAAGGAAACAATGCGGGGTAGTTTAACGTTATAATCGCCCACATTTTTTCAAGGAAAATATCAGCTTACACAGTTTACGTAGGCTGTTTACTTAGAGGAACCGGAGGGGAGGAGTAAAGGGCCACTTCACCGCTTTTCCGTCCCCCCTTTCCCCCCCACCCAAGCTGGGAAAAGTGGGAGAGCAAGGAACGAAATTTAGTATACAAGTTCGTAGTCATTTATAATCTTATAACTACACACAACCAGCCCAATGTGGCTTCCTTAAGTATTAATCGACTGAACTTGAGCTTCTTCTTTAGAAATACTTTATATTAGAGGGTTCTAACAGTAAAGAAATTGGCACTCGGCTTATCCTGAAGACTTCTGCGAAGTACCTTGATTTTTCAGTAACATATGTTTTCTTTAACGAATGAGAATTTAATGTACTAGAGTCATAGCAGGTTCATTTCATTCATGTTTCATTTCATTTTATTATACTGTCAGCCCCATTTGGGCTATAACAGGGGTGGAAAAAACCAACATACATACAAAAAAATAGGTACTCCCTATACAACTTCTATTATACATAACAATGAATGACAAGAAATAGGTTCTTCATACTCATCGTATTTTACAGCGCCAAACTGAGACTGTGAAGTTTGCAGATGTAATATTCAGATGAAGAACAGGCTAGATGTGGCTGCACTTCTTCAACTTCACGGTAATATTTCCAAATTGCTCTAAACAATGCTGTGTTGTCGCGGTATAGGACGGCCCAGCCTTCACAATTCGTGCAGATTCTTCCTTGATTTAAAGCAAATAGTCTTAAAAAGCAAGTAATCTGATCAGCTCTATGAATATAAATATATATATATATATATATATATATATATATATATATATATATATATATATATACGGCGGACAGAGTGAGCAACGCCAGCCCCCCCACTCGCGAACGATTTGGTACGCCACTGCATTGGTATGACTGTCGCCTACATGGATGGACTCCCAGCACCTGGAGTAGCATGTCAGGCGAACAGCCAGGCAAACATCTCCAGCTTCATTAAAATGTTTATCTCTCTCGTGGACGCCAGCAATGCTTTCGCCCTCTTCGATGCTACTGAACGTGCTTCGACGAATCGAGGTCCCCAAACAGACTTCGACGTCAATCCGAGTTTTCCGAAGCACAAGCAATACCATCTCAAAGCCCTGCTCCTGTAATTCAAGGATTGCTTCTCGTCGTCGTCAAGAATCCGACAAACCCCAGCAGCAAAACATTGCATCATAACAGAAGAAAGTTCCCGACCAATCCGTCAAAGCCCGTATTGAGTTTCGACGCCAGAACGCGAAGCCGTAAATAAACAAGTCGACGAAATACTACGCGACGACATGATCCAGCCGTCCAAGAGTCCATGGGCATCTCCCGTGGTGTTAGTGAAGAAGAAGGATGGAACCCTACGTCTCTGCTCGTGTCCCCTGAACAAAATCACGAAGAAGGACGCGCACCCTCTCCCACGGATAGACGACGCCCTGGATCGACTCCACAACACGAAGTACTTTTCGTCGATGGACCTCAAGACCGGCTACTGTCAAACCATAGTGGACAAGAGAGACCGAGAAAAGACTGCCTTTATAACACCAGACGGCCTGTTTGAGTTCACGGTCGTGCCATTTGGTATTTTCTCGGCACATGCGACTTTCCAACGCGTTATGGATACAGTACTGGTCGGCTTGAAGTGGCAGACTTGCCTAGTGTACTTGGACAACGTGGATGTGTTTGCCTCAAACTTCGACGAACACCTCCGGCGCCTTGAAGCTGTACTTCAAGCAATCAAGACCTCCAGACTCACCTCGAAGCCAGAAAAGTGCCGCTTCGCGTACGAGGAACTATTGGTTTTGGGCTACGTCATTACAAGGCTGGTGTTCGTCCAGACCCGCGGAAAACAGCTGCTATCTGTGCGTTCCCGCCACCCACTGACAAGAAGGCCGTACGCCGATTTATCGGCTTGTGCGCCTAATACAGACGCTTCGTCAAGGAATTTTCACAGATCGGCGAGCCGTTAACGAACCTCACGAAGATCGACGTGCAATTCAAGTGGGAAACGGCATAAATCGAAGCACTTCAATAACTGAAACGACGCCTCCAGATGCCCCCCCCCCCCCCGGATACTTGCGCATTTCGACGAATACGCCGATACGAAAATACACACCGACGCAAGCAACGTAGGACTCGGCACCGTCCTTGTGCAGGAGGACTCATGGACTGGAAAGGGTTATCAGTAGATACCGGATTTTAGGCAAATGCCTATTTTGTTCCTTGCATTCCTATCACCCCATTTTAATATATGATCATAATTTAAAGGTTGAGAAGGACTTCTATAGAGTTTTTATAGTGCCTATAAATGCCTATTTTTGGCGTTTGTGCCTGTAAATGCCTATTTTGAAAATACGGCGCCTACATGAACACTATTTACCTCAACTTTCGCTTTGGAGTGCAGTTCGAGAGCGTTATTCATGTTACCGGGCAGCATTTACTGTTCGGAACCCTATGGTGTACAACCTAGTCCTCTAGTCAGCCAACTTCCGGAAAACAACCACTAGCACCAGTCAAAGTGGGACGCGCCGGCCACCATACGGGCCGCTCTGACATGGCGCGAGCGGTTGAGGAGGAGGAGGAGAGGTTGAGGAAAGGAAAAGGCGCAACTTCTGCAACCCTAATTGGGAGCACGGCTCAGCGCCTGTAGGGGAAAGGGGAAAGGGAGATAAAGATGAGAAGAGGGAGGAGAAGGAGAGGAGGAATGCTGTCCATGACCGAGGACGCGGCGGGCGGCTACTATAGCCGGTTGGCCAGTCCAGTGTCCTCAAGGAAGCGAAGAACCGCCTTGAAAACCTGGGTGTGGTGCTTTGCAGGGAAGAGGAGGTCCCTCTGTGTAGCCGCGGGAATACCCTGGCGACGGAGTGCGGCGAGCAAGGCAGCTCGTTGTGCTTGAAGCGCTGGGCACACACACAACAGGTGATCAATTGTTTCGTCTGCCCCACACGCACTGCACGCAGGTGACGAAGCTCTGCCGAGCCGATGACGTCGTGCCGCAGGCCAGGAGCAGCCGATGCGTAGACGCAGTAGAAGGGACCGCTCCCTCCTGGAGAGGCCCCTGTCAGGCAGCCGGGTAGGAGGTTCCAGCCTGGCCACACGTTCGTCGGGGTGGCAGCGTAGCAACAGCCGCCTCAAGGTCAGCCTCGAATAGTCTGAGGCGACCACAGCACGGCAGACAGCGACGGTAGAGTGGTGTGCCTCCTTCGCCAGTGCGTCTGCTTGCTCATTTCCCTGAATACCCACATGAGATGGGACCCAATGCAGGGAGACATCGACGCCACTGGCGAGGAGGGCATGCAGCTTGGTGACCAGCAGTTGAGTTCCGAAGCCCGCCCGTTCCGGTTTCGCGACGGCCTGCAGTGCGGCTCGTGAGTCGCAAGCGACAGCCACGGGACACATGGGGGGGTCTGCTGCCAGGAGATCCACGGCGAGGTGGAGACCGGCCGTCTCTGCGGCGGTAGAGCAGGCATCAAAGGGGAGACGACAGGAGGCCGTTCTACCAAGGGCTGGCATGACGCAGGCGGCCGTGGCGGAGCCTGTAGCTGGGAGTACGGAGTCATCCGAGTAGACAGTAAGCCTACCAGCCAGCTCTTCCTCTAGCTTGGAGGCGACTGCCTGCTGGAGAGCGCAGGTGGGTGAGCGACGCTTGGAGAGCCGACCTAGATTGGTAGTGACTGTCAATGGTTTCACTGTCGGCGGAGGAGGGGGCATGGCTGGAGGCACAGGTCCTACAGCTTCTCGATAGACCTGTAGCAGTGCGCCCATCCGAGATGTTGGTCGGCTTTCCAGCCGGGCAAGGAGAGGGCGTCCATCAGGCGCGTGGGCGAGCCGATCGATGTGGAGGAGACCACGCTGCTGTAAGAGCAGGGAGAGGGGCCAGGCGCCCGCCTCTGCCAGGGTGGCTGCCACTTGCGAGGACCGCGGCAGGCCAAGGACACTCCGAATGAAGCCCCTATGCAACAGCTCGAGGCGCTCCAGTTGCCGGAGAGGAAGTGCCACCAGAGGCAAGGCGTACAGGAGCCTCGCGGTTGCAGCTGCGGCATGAAGACGAAGAGCCCAGGATGGTGCGCAGCCGCGGCCGCTCAGGAAGATGCACTTCACCGCCTTCTGAACTCTTTTCACCATCCCCATGGCTTCTTTGATGGCGGGAGCCCAGGACAGCCGGTGGTCGATACGGAGCCCAAGGTAGGTCACTGTAGTCTCCCACGGAATCATGGAGCCATCGATGGTGAGGCGCGCCACGCGGCTGCGCGTTCTTGCCTTAGGGTGCACAAGAAGGGCCTTCGTTTTGGCCGAAGACACCGCCAGGCCAACAGAGGCAATGTGGTCGACCACGGCGTTCAGTGCATCCTGGAGGCAGGATCGGACAGAGCGCAGTGGCGAATGCAAAACCGTGCAGAGCCGTCACGGGAAAGGAGAGTGAAGAGCAAAAGAAAGAAAATTTGATGTGAACGAGGCTTTTGTTTTCTTGCATTTGACCTCTTAAGGGGCTATGGTAAGGTAAATCGGTCACCTTGGTTTCAGCATTATACCTCAGGAAGTGTTCCATATATTTAAAGTATAAGACGGTGGCGCAAAAAGGGACAAGGACGAAACAGGAAGAAGAGACGTATACAAGCGCTTTACTATACTTTAACTATGCACCAACTAGCCCAGCAACAAATTTTATTGTTCCATATTTATTTTGCAACTTTGCGTGTTCAATAAGAAAGCTTTCAGCCTTCACTTCGTGCATTTTTTACCTCGTAGTTTTCTTACTTTTTTTGTATCTGAGGAAATGATCAATAAATGCACTGACACGTATGTGGCGGTGGCACTATAAAAGTGCCACCCCCTCTCTCTCTGTCTCCCCCCTATTTCCACTCCACTTCCCTTTCCCCCGGCGCAGGATAGCCAACCGGACTGCTGTCTGGTTAACCTCCCTGCCTTCTCCCTTTTGTGTTCCTTCATTCCCTCCTTGTATCTGAGTGACAAATTTTAGGCTCCATGGGGTGTAAAATGAACAGTACCTTTTCTCGGAAATGAAAAAAAAACAGCATGACCGTGAAATTTTCCATGCTAATTCCGCGTAGCTGTGGCATTAATCCCAACCTAAATGAACGGATTCTTACGTTTATCTCACAAGAAAAAAATATTGTCCTCATTTGTCACGTGCCGTAAGAGAGACTTTCCAATTAATATTTCTTTATTAATTATACCTTACGCATTTCTTCAAAATTTTAGGTTCTATATGAAAGGAATTCAAGTATAATCTCAGAAAATTTCAGCGCAATCGGTCAGATAGTTTACCAGAAAAGGCACATCAAGTTTGGATAATATTCAAAAAAGTGGTCGTGAGAAAAAAGCACTCTTACTTTAGACACGCGCGGAAAGTGCTCCCAAGATAAAGCAATGACTACGCTACAAAAGCATCCCTAGTGGGTCAATTTGCAATCAAAGCTTATGAAAATGGCAGGACATGAATATACTTAACCGATCTAGCCATATTAGTTATAAAAAATTACATACATGCAGAAGCAATGATGGAAAACAGCATGTGAACAAACCGTCCCAACCGTCAGGAGGCGCGGCTTTTGAAACAATTTTTAAATGACTTCGAGCGCTCTTACGTGCTCGTCTATGCACGGTTTTGCTCCTCAGAGTGTGTATTATTTTACTGCGATAGCAACTATGTATGGACACTCTCGGCTGGTTTTTGGCGTCGCCGTCAGGGCCCTTATATGTATATGCCACAAACAAAAATAATTCAGAAAAGTTTTTTCCGAAGCGCGGAATCGAAAGGGCGATCTCTCGCTCATAGACCGCATAGACCGCATTCTGCGAACCGTGCGGCAAAAAGTACAACTGCACGGCTGCGTTCAACAGTTGGCGCCTTTGTGCCATTACAAACAATAATATTTTTTGCTTTCCGGTCGTAGATACAGGTTGCGCACGTTCTTATTTTGAAATTTGATGCACTAGTTCTCGATGGCGAAGTTCTGCGTTATATATTTGTTTTTTTCTGTTGTATTTCCATATCGGTTTCCCTTTATGTATCGCCAACTCCTGCCTAAGGCCTCATATGAGAGGCCGGCAGTACTTCTGAAATAAATAAATCATTTCCATTAGTGTAAAAAGATTTTCTGCCTACATTTACGATGTTATATAGGCCTAAAACGTGTTTTGCCTGCCAATTATTAGCGCCTAAAACATTTGTTTTGCCTGCCTATTTTTGGCGCGTATCAGTTATGCTAGCCGTTCGCTATCCAAGGCGGAAGCCAATTATTCCGCAACAGAAAAGGAGTGCCTTGCCATCATCAGGGCTTAAAGTCAGGGGGGGCCCGGCCCCCCTTAAGGAGGGGCTCGCCCCCCCCTCCCCTTGGCAGGTCAACTGTAGCACTGATGCACCCATTTGACAAGCTCTAGAGTTGACTTTTTTTTTTGGCAGTAGTGATTTGTGCAGAGGAATTATAGCTCTCCAATTTTATGAATAATGATTTAATCGCAATTATTCGGTTGATGGGGCATCAGCAAAAAAAAAAAAAGAACAAAGAAAGAAATAAACAGGTGTCATCGTGCTGCTGGATGCACAGGGTCGTCTGCACAACTACTATGCACATAACGAAAGAAATAACGCACGTTGCATACACTTTTTCTCGTGCATACTAGTAGTGCAGACGGCCCTGTGGCACAATGTGCCAACGATACCGTAATCTGCTGTCCGGCGTACATACTTCCCATCGGGACCGCGAAGCGAGTTCACAATGTAAAGCGAATTCATTACTCCTAGTCTTGACATCAAGGCGACAACACTTTTGGGCGCTCACGAGCCGCTGAGATACATCTGGCATCTTGACGCCTCCTGTGACGAGTGCAAGGGCGACCACGTGCATTGCGGCGAAGTGGCAACAGAAAGAAATGCAGGGTGCGTTCAGAGGGTCAAATCCAAAAATTATTTTCTTCCTTAAAAAATGATTTGATTAGACTTTCTTTATTAGTTAGCAATGAAGTCTCCTATCAAACGCCGTATCATGAGGATTTTTACTTGGAGAGCATCAGTACAAAAGATACGGTCAAATGTGCAATAAATCGCACATTTTCTCTGACTTCACAATTTTGTTCGCGAAGATTTGAAGTCTATTTGTACGAAAATACACTTTCCTGAAAAACCACACATATATCAAGATTGCTTCAGGAGAGTTTGAGTTAGCTTAAGAAAAAATCGCGAACTTTGAAGGTTTTCGTTGTTTTCGAGGATACGTAGCTCGCAGCTAAACACGAAATTTTCGGAATTGTTAAATAGCAAAACTAAACAGAACCTCTGTAGTAGCGCAAGCGCTGTTTCGAAGCTCAACACACAAAAATAGATTTCATATACATTTTCTTATTAAGCGCAGTTTAACGAAAGCAAGCAAACTTTGAGGGGGCGCCACGGTCTTGAAATTTTTTGCCAGCAAAAGTGTTTTGCCACAATACTACATTGGGTATAGACCAGAACACAGCGAATTCCATGCGCATCGCCATATTTGCATCGCGCATCGCGCCATCTATCGCACACGCGACGAAACAACATGCGCGGGCTGCCACGCCAGCAGACGCTACACAGAGCAAACGTGAAACTCCCGAAACTCAGCCCGTTGGAGAGCGTGTTTCGCGTCTTTTCTAGCCTGGACATTTTCGCTGATTTTATTGGAACATCAAGAACATCTTGTTCATACAAGTCCACAATGTATACAGTACGTGTTGAGTGGGCTGCGGAAGCAACCTCGTCAGATACGTACGCTGTTACATATTTGTAAAAAAAACGTTCTCACTGTAGTACGCGTGAATCGTAATTACAGTGCAGCTCGCGAAAGAGTGAAACGATGTTTTGTTGCCCCATATTACAAGTTGTGCACAAAGTTTTGTGAAAGCTAATCATTTCAGCATGCATCGCGTAACAATTAGAGTACGCTTTACGGGTAGTTTCGCGGAACGTAATTTTTGTTTCACGAGCGCTCTTACAATAATGCGTCTTGCTCACAAAAGCGTGCTATCAGAGAGTATAACCTGCAGTATCGTTCAGCGATCCCTTTGGAAGCTACCTGCGCGATTTTATTCTTGTAACGATGGTACTTTACAAGCGAAACTGTGCTACTCTTAGTTAAGCCGGTTAGCTACGCCTGCGACGTAAAGGACACTGGCGCGAGTACTCTTTACTTACGTGCCAATATATGTATTATGTGCAGCTGGATGCCTCGTGTCCAAATAAATTTGGAGACATCAAACACTGAAATGAAAGCACGAAATTCTGGCCAGCTGTTGAGGAGCACCGTGCCATTTATTACCTTTTGAAGACGAAATCTCGAAGGCGTGGATGCCATCAAAAGTACTAAAGCTTAATACTATACGTTGAAAGTGGCAAATCATGCTGATTGCTTGTGCTTGAAAGCGCTACCTTGCACTAGACTTTCGTCAAAGGAAACGCTCAAAGGTATGAAGTGCACCCCCACACAAAGCTCGCGCCTGCCTTCAACCCAGCTGCGTGTCACGCAAATTAGGTTCGCAAAATGAAATAGGTGGACATCACACTGCAGAATACACGCAGTTAGTGTACTTACTCGCGCATTTTCACTCGGCTCCTAGTTTTTTTTTGCTTGAACCACAGTTATCCACTCGCGGCGAAGCTGAAAACACCGCACCGGCACTATTTCCGTGGCGCGTCGTAATCGTCGCAGACAACGCTAATATCCTCTTGTTGCGCAGCTTGTTTTGGCATCCAAAGACGACGCAGTAGTGCCCAGACGAGCTCTTATACGCTGAAGCGGCGTGAACGGGTACTTTTTCGCACTTTAAAGTCTCAGAACTGCAGCTTGCCCTGTTTACTTGATGCAGCCCGCGCGCGCCTTGGCAGCCCGGCGGCCCGGCGTCTGGGTGCGAGAGTATCCGCTCGGCTCGCCAGCAGCCTGGGTGCGAGACAGGCGTGCTCTGGTGTATAGGAAAAAGGTATAAATTTTATCAGCAAAATCTGCGATGTGAGAGCACCACGCTTGGGACACCCGTATATATATATATATATATATATATATATATATATATATATATATATATATATATATATATATATATATATATATATACACACACACATATATGTGTGTGTGGGGGGGGGGTGTCGCCGTCCTATGAGCCCCCCCCCCCCCGCCCTCCGATTAAGGGAGACTTTAAGCCCTGGCCATAGTCTGGGCTACATCCAAGTTTCGCCCCTACCTCGACGGCAGGTCTTTCAAAGTTGTGAGCGACCACCACGCCTTGTGCTGGCTAACTTGAAGGACCCTTCAGGTCGCCTCGCACGGTGGAGTCTGAGACTTCAAGAATTCGACATAACCGTCGTCTACAAGTCCGGAAGAAAGCACTAGCTCTGACGCCGACTGCCTGTCTCTTGCCCCCGTCGAGCCACCGCCGCAGGACGACCAGGATGATGACTGCTTCTTGGGAACCATAAGTGCCGGCGACTTCGCTGAACGACAGCGAGCCGACCCGGAACTCAGGGGCCTTGTGGAATACCTCGAGGGCAGGACCGCCGTTGTTCCGATTCCGAAGGTATTTAGGCGAGGAGTGGCGTCGTTTTTCTTGCGAAACGGCGTTCTCCTAAAGAACTTCTCGCCATTTTGAGCCAACTACCTTCATCATTGCGACAAGAATTCCTCCAGGCCCTACACGACGACCCGACGGCTGGACATCTCAGTGTTTCCCGCACGCTCGCAAGAATACAGGAAAAGTACGTACTACTGGCCGCGTCTAGCCACCGAGGTCGCTCGCTACGTAATTACATGCCGAGACTGTCAGCGACGCAAGACACCACCGACAAGACCAGCAGGCTTTCTTCAGCCGATCGAACCATCTCGTCGACCGTTCCAGCAAATCGGGATGGATCAACTGGGGTCATTTTCAACGACGACTTGTGGGAATAAATGGATCGTCGTAGCTACCGGCTACCTCACCCGCTACGCCGAACCAAGGGCCCTACCCCAAGGCAGCGCCGCCGAGGTAGCCAAGTTCTTCGTTGGGAACATCGTCCTTCGTCATGGCGCACCGGAGGTCCTCGTCACCGACAGAGGTATGGCCTTTACTGCTGACCTAACTCAGGCAATCTTGGGATACAGCTAGACATGCCACCGTCGGACCACCGCCTACCACCTGTTGGTGGTACCACCTCTGTGAGACCAATGGCCTCACAGAGCGTGTAAATAGAACCATCTCCGACATACTGTCCATGTACGTCGACGTCGAGCACAAGACATGGGATCGAATCCTTCTGTACGTGACCTTCGCATACAACGCAGCCGCACAAGAAACGACGCAGATGACGCCTTACAAGTTGGTCTACGGAAGGAGCCCAGCAACGACGCTCGATGCAATGCTGCCCAACGTCACCGACGAAGAAAACCTCGACGTCACCTTCAGCACGCCAAAGATGCCAGACAACTCGCCCGTCTGCGCATCCACACCCAGCAAAAGACGAATAGCCGTCGTTACAACTTCCGACGACGCCGCGTAGAATACCAGCCCAGCGACCGTGTCTGTGTATGGACGCCAATACGCCGACGTGGACTCGGCGGAAACCATCTTGGGCGATAGTTCGGGCCATGCAAGGTGCTTCGACGTCTCGGCGCTCTAGACTACGTGGTCATCCCGGAAGGCATTATGAAATCTCAGCGGCGCCGCGCGCGACCTGAAGTCGTCCATGTCGTGCTCCTTACGCCGCTGTCTCCACCACCGAACGGGGATCCGATTGTTTGTCCTGCTGGTCAAAAGATCCCAGTCTCCCCCGGGGAGGCGCAGAAAGGCCGCGCCCACTCGTAGAACCGTCACGTCGTTTTTACGTGATCCGCAGTCCCCGCTTCTCCCCCGGGAATTTCTCCCCCGTGTGAATACCACGGCGGGTGTATAGCATTGCAACTACAGCCATGTTTTGCCGCAAATAAATTGTACAATTAGTACCGACACTCAAGGATTGATATTTACGCGGAAGGTGCAGCAGAAATGTTCGATTTATTCAGTTTTCACGTGACGTCACAGACAGGTATACGTTCTCTGCGCTGGGTACCTCAAGATGGCGGCAACCATGACTTTTTATCCTATTAGTGTGTGTCACTGCAGGGGAGGACACAGAATTGTTTGGTCCCCGCGCTTTTTTGTACTCTCCCCGCTTTCTTCTGTTCGCCAGCCGCGCCAAGGGGGAGCACAAAGGAACGCGAGGGGGCACCGGCATTAATCTGATGTCACCGTTTCTTGCTCCGCGCGTTCGAGTAAGAGTTTACCCAGCATATCAACGAGCTGGCACCCTAAGATGGCGGCCACGGTGACGTCAATACAAAACTATGTATACGGCACTTCAAAAAGATTAAATTTCAATAACGTAAAAAAAATCAGTTTTGTTGAACCCGATATCCGACGAGTCCTCTTCACGGCGCCCGTACGTCACGCGTCAAGCCGAAGGAAATTCAGGTCTAGCGCACTGCGGTTATATGGAGCAATTAAGCGAAGCTATCGCGCCCATTCTGCCGCCGCTGCTTGTCATCAAAACCTACATGTTGCCCAGAGTGGTGCGACGCCGATGCTATCACGTTCACCGAACCGAACCACTTGTTCACCACTCGGTAACGCTTCTCGGTGGAGGCGAAAATGTTTGAGGCCCGTGTACTTAGATTTAGGCGCACGTTAAAGAACCCCAGGTGGTCGAAATTTCCGGAGCCCTCCACTACGGCGTCTCTCATAATCATATGGTGGTTTTGGGACGTTAAACCCCAGATATTATTATTACCACTCGGTAACGCGCAACGTCGAAAACCGCGTCGCCGTCTAAAATCGCATGAAAGAACGGCGACAACCTGATATTACGGCACGTCCTTTGATGGTGGTCACGACTTCTGTTTAGCGGCATCGCGCAACGAATGAAGAATCGAGCAAGACCCGTTACGGTGTAGCTATGCACTGGCCAAAAAAATTCGGCAGATCCCACGTACCGTGGGAAACGATGTTATGCGAAGCATGCGCGGGATGGTGACTCTGGCGTAATTTTTCACATTGAGCGAAACGTTACGAAATGACGTTAGAGAAATGTGGAAGTGGTATACGTAAACTCATATGTTGAAGAGTCGCATATGTATTATATAACCAGTTGTTTATAGTTGCGTAACGATGCCAACAGCAACATGAGTGTTCCCAACACCAGACGCGGTAAGATGATGTGTAGTGCTTATATTCTTCAATACTGGATAGAGCGAATCTGAACACGACAAAGCAGAGATACAGACGCACAGGACAGGCGTTACTCCCAACTAAGCTTTATTTAGGAGAGTTTCCCTGGATATGTGGTACGCAGCCGAGTGGCACGCGCAGGCGCCACTGCACGTATGTTGCAGTTGTTACAGTTGTTATGCTTATACTAGTCCGTTATGAATGACGGAGAACGCACGCACGTTTCACAAACCTGTGCGTATGTGTAGGAGGGGTTCTTGACAGTTATTGAGCAAGGTCATCATCACCGTGATCAATGAACACCAGAGGCTGGACCAGACTTGTTATCGGATTCGTTCGTGATCGCAGCTATGAGGGGTCTAAGTGTAGTGAAGTGCAAGGTATGGTGCAGCTGGTGGAAATCCAGGATGCCTCTTATGATGAAATGATCTATGACACCTCCTGTCCTGGACGTGGCAGTGAGGTCTTTCGATGCCCTGTCCACATTCGAGCCGTCTTTCACGCAATATAAAGAGGCGTTGTTGGGTATTGATAAATCCATGTTGAAGTCACCGGTAATGATGAGAGGCCTGGTTCCCTCCTCAGATTTATTGTAGGAAACATTGACTCTGATTTCTGCGTAATCGACGAGTGCATAGTAGTTGAGCGTCTTCCAGGGGGTTCTGTCTTCAGCTTCTTCACTTTCCTCGTGTCCGCCGCGGTGGTGTAGCGGTTACGGTGCTCGGCTGCTGACGCGAAGGTCGCTGGTTCGATCCCGGCCGCGGCGGTCGCATTTCGATGGAAGCAAAATGCTAGATGCGCGTGTGTTGTACGATCTCGGTGCACGTTATAGAATACCAGATGGTCGAAATTGCGGAACCCTTCGCTACGGCGTCTCACATAATCATATCGTGGTTTTGAGACAAAACCCGAACAATTATTATTATTGTTATCACTTTCCTTGCGTGTCAATGTGTGTGTTCGCGGTTACTGTCTTGGTTGAGACTTTGTATCACCTGTGGCACATACCCGCATAACATGAGCTCTGGTAAGCGGTTATGTGCCACACGTGACTGAGAGAAAGGGTTTCATGACGTACGCGTCAGGTATTTTGCGTTATTCATGTCATGACCAGTGAATCGTGTTCGCCATACACTGATCCCCTGCTATGCCAATTTTGGTGTATTACAAGTTATGGAGACGACCAGGAGAGCGCCCAGACGTAGCGGCTAGATAGATAGATAGATACGTAGATAGAAACGCCCAAAGTGCCTGAGGTTCGCTAAGAAATGCTTCGCATTTAAAAGGTTTTGCGAGTCGGCTTTATTCACGAGATATCCAAATGATTTTATAATTTGATAGCGATGTGGCAGGTACCTGTTAGCAGCTCTAAAAAATATTGGTCGGCTGCTTAGGTCATGTTGCCCTTAACAAAAAAAAAAAAGAACTCATTTTTCAATTGTTTCCACAGAGAATATTCTAGTCTGCACGGAGCCCAGCTTGCCAGAGGATATTCGTTCGAGTTCGAGATCACGGTGGGTGCGCTCTGCGACATCTCCGAACAAGCGGCGCCCTCGTTTTTCTCGCCCATCGAGATGACTTGCAAGAAAAATACTGGCCTTGTCGGCGGTATCCGTTTCCTGAACGATCGCTTGCAAGATAACTCGGAGCTCGTTGCGTTTACTGCTACCGCCTCTACGGCAACTGCTGCTTGTAACTTGACACGCGGCGATAACAAAACACCAAATCGGGCGCTGACGCATGGCACGCGCGGCGCAAAATACGGAACTACGCAGTGCGAAGGGACGATACAGTAGTGCGTGAAAAAATGCGCGAGGGTTCCCGCATGCTCTCCATCTCCGCCGATCCAAAATAGAGAAGAGGTGCATTGTTTCCGGAAACTACGCTGCATGTGGCTTAGCGGCCGCTCTCTGGCGCGCGATGTGATAAACGGGTTCAATATAATAGCGTGGATATAAACAATGTGACCACTGGCATCAGCTGAAATTTCATTTTATTGCCTCGGTCTTTGTAACAGCAGTGAAACTTTGCTATATTTAAATCGCGGATGAACACGCTTCCCTAAATTGGGTATAAAATACATGGTGCTCTATGGATATGTAGATATATCAACAAATTTTTTGTTATATCGAGCATTTCATTACATCTAAGTTCTTTATATCGAGGCTTAACTATAGTGTAATGGGCGGCAAGAACAGGAAAGGGGTGGGCAGGGGGCATGGTCCCCGTAACCTTACCAGAGCAGCTTGTGCTTCGAGTTAAGAAACCCCATTAAATCTTGAAGTGTTAATGACCAATAAATGTAACGTGCAAGTCGCAAACACCAATAAATGAGAGATGCAAAAAGCAGGTGAAAATCACAGACTTTTTATTCATGAAAGCCTAACTATGAGTGCCATGGATACATTCCAATGTCTGCTCTTAAGTACTATTAATTCTTTGGTCATTTGGAACTAGAAGAAATGTACTAATAAATATGTCCTCTTTCTTTGCGCGTGTACGGTTATTGCAAAACACTGCTAGTATACCAAAAGAAGAAAGGTAAAATCCAAATAATGGATGAACATCAAAATCTTGTCACCAAAGTTGTGGAAAGACTACCCAGAGGAGGTAGCTACAAGGGTGGAAGGATTAACATTTTGCAGTCATTAGGAGCGTGGAATGTAAAAAAATTATGATTAGGGGAAAAAAAAGAGAAGAACATGAAATGGTAAAGATCAATTTTAATGTGTTAACCTAAGTTGTTAAGTATAAAAGCGAAGGAGAGACAGCACCATGTTAGCCCTGAGAGAGACCTGTGCTGAATTGAAATGCATCGTTAAAGGTGGTCAGCCACTCTGCACATGCTCTTGGTTTTTGCTCTATGCACTTACTATGCTAACTTATCACCACAACAGGAAGCTTCAAAGTCACGAAATTTGTTTGGACTAGAGTCTGCATTTTTGACTTTAGCATTATCACACGATATGGTGTCAAAAGAGTGTAAACAAAGAAGGTCTATCTTTTTAAGGTTTCACCTGAAAGAGTTTTCTAGGAAAGATTTTGAATAAATACTTATATATAAGTGATTTCTATGCATTAAAGAAAAACAATTTTATAGAGCAACAAGAATGCTATAAGCATGGATGCTCCAGCCTGTAAAATGTATAAAAATGATCGTTCTTTCGAATTTTCATAACACTGCCGCACAGACATTATCTGGATTTGCAGGCAGCGAAGATGGAAGTAACAAGCAAACTTGTTGACAGATGTGACACATAATGCATTCATCACAGTAGCACTGTTTGGGCTGAATGACACAATCTAGTTGAAGATTAAAGCCCGTGTAAACCTAGGGACGAGTAAATTAAAGGAACAATAGTACGCCACAAACAAACAGTTTACACACACAAGAAAAGCAGTACGTAATTTCAGAGAGACAACAAAATCAGAATCAATCGCCACTTGAGGCAAACACACGTCAGTTTGGAAAACAAGGACAAGAAAAACTGAAATTCTACACATACAGTAGTATGCCAGTTCACGTACTGCAGTGCAAACAAGTATGCACCAGATGAAAAGTAAAACAAACCAAAAGTTCCCTGGGCTGGCAGATGAGTTGCCTGATGCAGAAAAATGTACGCTCCATTCAAGCCTTAACCCAAGCACTAGGCTGTTAGCATTTAAATCCAGGGTCTGCAAATGCACAGTATGTAGAACAGAAAAACTCAGCAGTAATGGAGGGGAAAAAAGAGCACATGACCACCAAGAATGACATGGATCAGCCACACTAACTGAACTTTTTACAGAATCTACAAGGAGTGGTCCTTGAGAAAGAATAGCAGTGCTTGGGAGACTTCTTTCCAGAGCCATTGAGTCTTGGAAACATGACAAATAGAGAGTGAGTGGTATGGAAAAAAGTGTGCTGGTCTCGCACGCTGCCTCTTCTACGTGCTGAGAGCACAGGAGGGCAACCGCAGAAGTTTAGAGATAGGTAACTTCTGTGCCCTCTGCTACGACGCTTCTATTGCTCAAAACGAAAAAAAAAAAAACTTTCAGGTAATCCCTAAGGCCCTAAGCTAAGCTCCTATACATGCTTTCAATTTGGGGTAGAAAGTATTTCCGGCACTCAGGTCGCTTAGTCTTCAGAGTGGGTGTCAGAAGGCCGTTGTCGACACTCAGCAAGTCACTGTGCACATAAATGTCCTTCAGCTGTATGTGGGAAAAAATAAGGCATGTTGTTATTCCCCATCCTCAAACAACTGTTTAGGCATGCAACATTTTACATAAAAAGGAAGCTTTGATATCAGCAAAAACAAATTTCTTGATGCTTGCTAAAGCTAAATGGCAAAGCTTAGTAGTTGACAGGACAAAAATGCAAATACAGTAGGACCTCGTTGATATGTTCCCGCTTGATACGATTTCCCGGCTCCTATGCTCGAAATCGCGAAAATTAAAAATAACCCAATACAGCTGTGTGTAATATGTTCCGGTTAATACGTTCCCGGAAAATACGATTATTCGGCAGCAACGTTCAGCACCGCGGAAAACTAGGGTCGTATGATACGTTTTCTACTCAGAAACTCTCATTCAGGTGTGCGAAAAAAGGCCCTCTCAGCGACGGCAGCTTCTCCGCAGTGCCTTTCCCCCCTCCGTACTTTCTGATTTGCTCAATTGTCCCCTCCGCGTCTCTTCCGAATTGCTCGATCGCCGCTCTCTGTCACCCACGCGGCAACGCGGGCCGTCACAATCTTCGAACGGCTTGCCGCGGAAACACACATGCCGCTGCCGCATCGCCACCGCTGCACAACACGCCGCGTCCCGTAACCATAGCAACGCCGCCATTGTGCCTAGTCAATATGGCCGATAATTTCCCGCACACTTTTCTCCCGGAGCGCAATCGTTTTTGGGTTGCTCCGCCCGGCGCAATTCCAGTCGGCGTTCGTATTTCTCTGGCTGGGCAGTTCTGCCTACCAGCGGGTCGTCAGAAGAAAAGATTTGTTCTGGAAGATATCTAGGAGGTTTCTGGTTATCAGACCCCAAAAAATTGGGGGACCCTTAAGCTTCGCCTTTAAGAGTTGAACGCGATAGCGAAATCCGGCCCCTAGTGCGCACTTCGACCACTAAGTGGATACTTATTAATGTGTAGTGTTACACACACACACGCACACAGACACACACGCACGTACGCGCGCGAATTGTAGAGGTTTTCGATCTAAAGCAAGAGTCGCATGGCCTCCAAGATACACGCCGCGCGCCCGCCCTCTCGGATGCCATGAAAAGTCGAGACACATTTCTCACAATGCCTCACAGATGGCAGCACATTATCTAGCATTTGCTGTTTGCTTCGTTGGCTTGATATCTTTTCCGCTAGATGGACATAGTTGTCCATTTTTAGAGCTGTTTGAAAGTTCGTGTGGTTCGTGTGTGTATTTAGCGGCGATGGCTGCTCTATCCCGGCCTTTTTCGACGTAGTTTGATGGCCTCGCGAATGCGCCTACAAATCGCCGTATGGACTCGTTTTCGTCGAGACACCTGCCGAACAAAATGCGTTAAGGAAGGAGGCGCTGGTTAAGGAGACACCTTTCACTACATGACATTTATGTAGTGTTTTTTTTTTTTTCGAGGAAACTGCAAGTAACAGCGTGGCTTTGTGGTAAGACGCCTGCTTGCCACGCGAACGGCCCGGGTTCAATCCTCCATGGGACCGAAGATTTTATTGTTTATTTTATTTGCTTCTTTCTCGATTTTTCGGTCACGGACGATTTTTCGCTCACAACCAACGGTGCCGACGCCGACACCGGAATTTCTGCGACACGAGCTCTCTAACGCTATCGCGTTAAAACGAGACGATGTGAGCGCGCCGCCATCTTTGTGAGGACTCGACAGATCGCAGTGCGGGCGCTTGGGGACTTCACCTTCGGTTGCCATTACGCCGGGCATTATCTTTAAAGCCCGTTTAGCCGTGCGAGATGGTGCGATTACTAGTGGCGGCGAACATACCAGCGCATGTCTCAAGTTAAGACAGAACGCAAACTGATCAGCGCGAGTGTGCGACGTAGTATGCGATAGCCGCGAACAGCTGTCGCTTTCGGGGACGCTTATCACTCTCGCGAGATATCGCATATCGTGTTGTACCGCGATTGTTACGTGCACTGCGAAGAGTTGAGCTTGTTAAGCCTTTAGCGGGGCGGCAGTTTTCTTCACGGACGGGGCGAGTCACGCGTGATCTTTCGAACGTACGTGATCGTATCCCAAATGCGTATGTTCGAGAATATCACTTCTGCTCTTCGGCAAACCTAGCCCCATATTTCCAAGCGACAATGCAGAAAGAACCGACGCTCATGCGGCGCAAAGTTTTGTCTGCTGACATGGCGGTAGCGTTTCTTTACGTTTACGCTGGTTGTCTCAGAGTTCGATTTTGCAATATTCGGGTTGTCTCGGGATTTCAATACACGTGACCACGACGTTATTTTCGGTCAGGACCGGAACTAGCTGGCTGACCTCAATTTTTACTGGATTCGGATCGTACGTTTTCCCGGATCATACGTTTATTTTCCGCTTTTTTTTCGGAAACGTATCAACGAGGTTCTACTTAAAGACCATGAGGGTATTTTATACACTTTTCTTCATGCACCAATATCAATTGCAGCCTGAAAAACGTTGTGGTTACTATCTGCATAACAGTAGTATTATACACTTGAAACAGATATTAATAAACCATTTTTATGGATACTGTCACTTCAATCAAATTGAGATAACCGTGCTAATAATGAGAGTAAGTAACCTCATCGGTGTGGCAAAGACCAGTATTTACAGGGATGGGCATTCTATACACTGTCTGCAAATCCCACTCCTCTTTCCCCTTTAGAGCTCTTACGTAAAAACTTTGAAAACAAGTTCGTTTTACTGAAAATTCTTAAATTTTAAAATTTTTCATGCACTAAAGTACACTTGTAAATACAAGGCATACCAAATATGATTCTCTAGCTCTCTCACTTTCGTTCCTCTGCAAGTTAGTCAACAAAAATATTTTTGCACTAAAACTGAGTTTTCAACCAAAACTAGCAAATCCTAGACATGGCAAGCATGCTTACACTATCATCTGAGACATAGCAGAACCTACCAGCTCAAAAGACTTCAGCCCAGCCAATTTTCCAAGGCGAGATAGGTCATCCAGAATGGATTTCTTGACAATCTGTAGACATATGTGAGCAGAATCAAAGTGAAAAAAATCAACAATATTGCTTATTACTGGTCACTGCTCTACTCAGTAGCAACATTTTAAAGGCCCCCATACTGCGGCATTTCTTTTTACTAGGGAAAGCCACGCAGCAACCACTCACCAAAAGTTTTCCAAAGTACTTTAAAACTGCCACAGAGCACTCAGATTTCTGCAAAATGTTGATAAGTTTTATGCCGCATCTCCAGGCAGATGCATGACATCCAACACTGTACATGCAATGAAGCTGCCACCTTTGCCTGGCTCTCGCAACCTGTGCAAGTGGATATGGCATAGGGCCCGCATTGTGCTTAGCCGTGTGCACTTATTCATGTGACCGTGCACCAACACGTGTGGTCAAAGCGAAGGTCGCTGGACAAACGGGCTGAGCATCATACGTGCACACGTTGACAGTTGCCGCCGCCAATTCCTAGCTTAGCGGCACATAACCGCGAGAATGTTTAGCTTTTCCTTGACCACAGTAAGTTCAAAATATACACCAATGCATGCGTTGGAAGTGCACTTAAATGTGAACCTAAATGAGTGATCTGCCTTTGTGCCCACAGCATTCCTTGCTTGTACAAGCAGGATGATCTAGTGCATAAACAAGTGATGAAAACATAAGAGACATACAGTGCTTGTAAGCTTATTCTTACGTGTTTGTCCTTTGTTTATGCGCAGTTTTAGACAATCATGAATAACCAACTAGCTTGTTAAGGTAACGTGGTAACTATGGGCTGCTTTCATTTCTGCAAGCAATGCACACTCAGAGGTAGCAGGGAATAGTGGCACGTTTGGGTTATTGCCTATTAAAAGCATGCAGTGTGCATTTAACAGCCCTATCACGGCATGCTGTCAAACAAATACATAGGCTGTTGTGCCTATAGCGATATGGCTACTGGCAATAGCTGTGACTATGGCATGTGATGGCCCGTACAGCGATTTGATGGTAGTATATTGAAGAGAGCGGACAAGTGTTTTCTCACGACACAGGTGATACGATCAGACGAATATCATGTGTACTGTGTGGGTGCTATCGCCCCCAGTCATTTTCGCCTCGTGGCGCCCGTGCGTCGCAGTTTAGCTTAAACACCGCTGAGCGAGAGTTGGCGCTGTGCTCTCGAGGTAGCGCCAGTGGCATCATCTGGCAGGAACGAGGTTATGCAGGGTCACGAGGAGGAGAACTTGGGCTTTTGTGGGGTTTGGCATAGCTGTGGACGGTTGACTCACGTGGGAGGTCCGTGGGTGCGATGTCGCAGCTCATTCCCGCGGACTCCCGTGGCGAGTCGAATGTCGGCGAGGCCGCATTCGCGATACACTGTATGTGTTATGTTGTTTGTGTGGTGTATTGGCATCATAGTGGGTCATTTGGTATATTACTTCAGTTATTTATTAGATTCGGCTGGCGAGCTCGCTATAACATAAAAACTGTTAATAAATGTCTATGTGTTCATTGCACAACGGTGTGTACTGTGTCCATTTGTTCCGGGAGCGGCTCTCTTTAGACCCCACAGTACTATGCAAAAACATATCATACAGCCATAGTTTGGCTATATATTGTAAAATTCCGAGCAAGCCCCCACCCCCTTCAACAACTCGAAATTACTGGCAAACTGGAGGAAGGACACTTTCCTGGAACAGCACTAAAATTTAAGATGGCGGCGTCAATACTTTCCTGCCAGAATAAACGAATGCATATAGACTTCCTCTGAAGTCTTCTGGCTCTCGTTTGTGGCACGGAGCATTACAATGATGATCCACAAACACAAGAAACACAAAGGCAACACAATCAGACCACGGGAAGCATGGCATGGAAGCACCTCCAATGGTGAGCACATGCCAAAACAACAGCTCTGGGCAACAGACACTGATCTCAAGGCCTTACTTTTGCTAACTGTGTGTGTCATAGCTACCATCTTCGAATTGTAAATGCAGATCTCGGAGGCCATGTTTTTGCTCGAGGGAACATGAAAATAGTCATGAGGATTGTGCGCTCAAGGCTGCTAAGCAGGAGTGGATTGGATTAGAGCAGGCCAGCATTGCCTGGACGTGGTGCATGATCAGGGTGCGGAGCGGGCGGGGGGGTGGAGATGCACTTTCCCAGAATGGCGTGAAAATTTGAAATTAGCAGTGAAATCAGAGGGGGCACTTGCTCAGGTGGTGGCGCTCAATCGGAATTTTATAGTACTGAACATCGGTGCTGAACTACAGCATTTTCCAGGAACACATTACTAACAGGTAAAAAGAGAAGTGTAACTGTGTTAGGTAGTTTTTTGTATTCCCAATCACCAACATTGGGGCTCAGAAGTTATGCAAATGTAGTAGTGTAGCCAGAAATTTTTTTCGCGGGGTGGGGGGGGAGTTCAACCATACTTTATGTATGTGCATGCATGCGTTTATATGTGTGCCTGTATATATACACATGAACCCCCCCCCCCCCCCCGGCTATGCCAGTGCACAAATCGGCAACATATCAATAATGTTTTATTGTATGTTTTGATCACTGCAGACATTACGCACTAATTCTTCATGCTGTGCGTGAAAAACTATTGCTACCAGACTACCACTCACATTATTCCTGCAGAGTTCTTGAAATGTGCCCGATATGGAGTTTTCCGCTGCCCACTGCATCAAATACTCTTGATCAGGAATCACAACTGCAACAAGGCAGGACTGCAACAAAAAATCAATATTGTGGAATCAAACTGAGATTGATAGTGCTATAATCAATTATTATTTTTAAACATATTACACACATTACACAAATTAAATTTAGGCCACACCTTATATTGCTTTATTCTATTACATCACTATTTTCAGCTACATTTGCAAACCCCATCTCACAGACAGTATTTGTATCACTACATCACAGGTTTTCTCCCATCTTGGCCTTTTTTTAGTTCCTGACGTCCAACCACTATCCCCTGGTTTAAATCTTATGTAAGTTATGAACATCAAGATTTAGGGGCTACATGGATGCCACGGGTTTCCCCTGCCATCTTAGCAAATTAGCCATAGCAGTTCACTTACAGTACACTTGAGCTTGGGAAAGTTAGGCTTTCTCAAAATTTGAGAACGGTAACTTCAGATAACATCATTCAGTGCTAAAAATCATGCAGCAATGCTCCAAGTACAATAAGCATTTCCTATTATGCGTGCTCAGTGCCTGTAAAAAAAACATGAAATACCAGGGATCTTGTCACTTAGCACAGCACAAAACAAAGTCCAACTAGCACGATTTCTTGCTTCACTACACTATACAAACACACAAACTTCATTTACGTGAACAGGTTGACACAGGCAAAACAGCCTGACCCACAGTGTTCATAATCTCGTGAAAGAGGTTCAGCTAGTCAACAGACATTTTGCATAGTAGTTGACAGAACTGATATCGATGCTCGTATCGTCCAATTCACTAGCACTTAACAAATTCAATGACTAGATTTCAGCTAGACAAGCCAACTCCACCCGACTTCATAGAGTTCATGTAAATATAGTAAAGGTGTACAAATATCTAATATTTTGATTACAAATCGAAAAGTTTGTGCTCTTTGATTTGTACTTGATTCACTAGTTGAATTTGTCAAATACTTGTTCATTCTACACGTACACGAGCACGCAGAGTTGAACCTTGTTATAATGACATTGCATATGACACAAACCTAGCTTCATTATATATGGTATTCTTTATTAATGTACATCACTTGCCATTGGCACAGCATGGGGCGTGATATACGGCCGGTTCAATGGCATTTTAGAATACTACAGGAGCTCATGCGGAGAAGGAAACAAGAAGGCATACAACAAGCTCCATGTCTGTGTGCTCATATGCCTTCTTGTGTCCTCATCCGTATGCGCTACGGTGGTATTCATTGTAATACTAATTCTTTCAAAATTAAATCCAAAACACAGTGCCCGAATGCTAATCTTATGTTGCAGGTATCACAGCATCTTTGCATGTCTGGGCAACTTTCACACATAAAAAGTTCTCAAAACTCCCTAAATTAAAGCAGTTTGCTTCAAAATGCAATGTCATTCTTGTTTATCATTTGCTATTTACTAGCATTGAACAGGTATTGTGTAAATCTCATGACATTCACTAAGAGGTAGTGCAGGAGCTTAGCCGATCTCTTGTTTACACACCTCTCCTTGCCTGTCAACTCGGCTCATGGCAAGACTGTAATTCCCAGTATTACAGATGTGCAATTCAGCTATCCAGCTATCCATCATAAAGTTACCCTTCAGTGTCCCTTTAACCCTTTGAGGATCGATTTTTTTGCGAAATGCGTCCCAGAAATATGTATTTTTTTTTTACTGCCGAATTAAATTATTCAGACGAATCTATTTAAGAAAAAAATGGTCTAAAATTTTTTTGGGTGACCGTAAAGTGACAAAAAAATCTTTTGTGTTGTTACATGCACATGGTTTTTTTATCAGTAACAGCAAGATAAATTATTTAAAAAAACCTATACAACTGTTAAAAAATTATGCGTTGCGATAAACATCTGTGTAGTTCATAGACACACTAAAATAAGTGCACGAAGTAGCGTCAAGTGGAAACGAGGAGGGAGAAAAGCCATTTTTTTATCCAGTCAGCATCGTCTCGCCGCTCACGCTTTTGAGATGTCGCTTGCTCATCAACATCTGAATCTTAACTCGTATGTAACGCCTCATATGACGGGCTGACATTTACAGAATCAGATTCTGATTTTCCAGTCGTGCAGCGATTCGGGGCAATTGCTGCTAGACTCACTTTCGCAGCCGAGAAACCGGTGCGCACTTCCATAGCACAAGCAAACGGCGCGGGTGAGTGCACTGAAGAAAATTGTGTAGTTGTGAGCACGGCCGAAAAGCAAAAACAAGTCCAAAACTTATAATAATCATTTGTCTTATCGCCAACGAAGCGGAAGCGGTTTTTGCGAGTCCCCGAAACAGGAAACGCAACCACAGCGGCATCGTTTGTGTGAGTCAGCGCCTGCATGGAAAGAGGTGTACAGTAGACTCTTGTTAAACGGAACCTGAAGGGACCAGGAAAATGTGTTCCGTTTAAGAGGAGTTCCGTTTACTGAGAGAGGAGCAGGGGTGCAGAGTCCAAGTACGAAACCAATCATATTAGGAGTACCGTATTTACTCGAATCTAACGCGCACCTTTTTTCCGGAAAAACGAGTCCAAAAATCGCATGCGCGTTAGAATCGAGTGCCGAAAAAAAAAAAAACTCGGTTATCGTATTGCCATCGACATTTCAAAATGGCCGCCTCCTACGATTTCTGCCATTTTTTCAGTTCGTACGTGTGCTGAGGAGATTGTCATCCCGTTCTGCGTTCGCATCGACGGCATGGAAGTGCCGACTCCAAATACTCGACGAATGTACCACGATGCCGCATTTAAAAGAATAGTTATTACATGTGCAGAGACGGACGGATATCGGGCCGCATCGCGGTCGTTCGGATATAGTTCGGAGTTCCCGAAACGTGCGTGCGAGACTGGCGCAAACAGAAGCAGAAGATTTTTTACAGCAAAGCTTCACGAAAAGGTTTCAGTGGACCAAAGCAGGGCCGGTTCCCCGAAATCGAAGAGCGTTGACAGCGACAAGGAGTTGTCCGACAGCAACAGACTGATCCATTTACGCGACTCGTATCGCCGCCGTAGTGGTGACAGTTTTAGCGGCAAGGCTCGCTTTTTGACTTTGTGTTTTACTTTTTTGAAACTTTAGTTCTTTAAAACCCAAATACAAAGTTTGACTCCTACGGACTTTTTTTGTTCTTTTCTCTCACGAAAAATGGGTGCGCGTTACAATCGATGTATTACTTTTTTTTTTTTGGTCGCGGAAAACGGGTGCGCGTTACAATCGAGGGCGCGGTAGAATCGAGTAAATACGGTAGTTGTTCCGTTTAAGCAGCAGTTCCGTTTAAGAGATTTCCATTTACTGAGAGTCTACTGTAATTGCTTACCAGGGAGCAATAAGCGAGATAGTATCAAATCCGTCACCAAAAATTTGAAACATTCTAAATCAGAAAGCCACCAGTTTTGCGGGTGCAATAAGCAAGAACTGGCTGAAGGACGAAACTAAAACTAGCCGGCGCACCGCTGTAGTAGAGCATAAAAAAGAAACGGAGAGGCATTGCGCTAGAAAAAAAAATTCCATGTATCCAGAAGTGTGGCAGCACATGCCAAGCAAGAGAAATGATCGAAAAAGACACGCATTTTAAACATACAGGCAATGACATACATGTACAATGTAAACCCTTTGGTGCCTGTTAGGTGATGCCGCACATGTATGGCGTAAACCCTCAAAGGGTAAAAGGCCAACTACAACGAAATTTCACCTTGGCTAAATAACTTATGATAAAGTATATGCTAATGAAGCAGTCTTGGCAAATCTGACAGCATCAAGCAGATGACATGAGAGCCTTGTGGTTAGAGGATACAATGAAAGTCCCAGCATACTACTTCCAGGAATTGCCAGTGTGCTGCAGGCAGTGCGCACCCACAGAGATCGTGCCAAGGAGACAAGCATTTCTGAGTCAAAGGTCATTCCAGCAAGAAGCAACACTGACTTCTTTTTTTTTCTTGAAAAGTTTTAGCATAGAAAATGATCTTCCGCTATCTTTACGTGCCGCATACACCCTTACCATTTCAAACATAAAATTTTGCGCAGAGACTGCTCTATACCTATGCTGTCTGAAACTAGGCTTTCTATATGGCCCAAAAGTTGGCCTTCAAGCATGAACAATCTCGTTCACTTGTAGAATAAGCACAAATTATTGGCTTTTCAACTCATTTAACACCACAGTATTGAAAAGCATGTGCTACATAAACAGTTAGTGCCACAGCAGGATCTCGAACAAGATAATTAACAAGAGCTAAGGTAAGCTGATAGGATGCCATTAGAGCCAGCATAACGAGCTACTGTAAAAGTCCGTACCTTGAGGCTTTCTCCGTGCACAAAAATCTGGGCCACAAACAAGGAACGAATAAAAATGTTTTCCAGCTTCTCAGGAGCAATATATTCGCCTTGGGACAGCTTGAAAATGTGCTTCTTGCGGTCTATGACCTTCAGGCATCCATTCTGTAAAAACAACATCTACTGTAAGCACACATACCCCCATCAAAAGCCCTGCATGATAGCAAAAAACTCATCTATGCTTCCAACATCAATATAAGGTACACCAGACCCTTTTACCCTGAAAGTGTTTTATGTTGGAGTCCACCAAGACTTCACTGATGTATTTCAGTCATGAAAATACGTCAGTGACGAAAATAACACAGCAAAATCGGATGACAAAGAAAATCCAGAAGAAAGTTCCGTTGATGTGGATGACCCGGGAGTCGAACACGCCACCTCCCTGTCTGCGACGATATGTCAGGCGCTCTACCCACTGTGCCAACAACGCGCATGCACGAGCATTTACAAATGTGCCTTATATCTCTCTCACACCTCCCTTTCAGAGTGACCTTGGTTGGTGGGGGGGCGGGGGGAGGCGGTGTCGCCGTCTGGGATCGGTGAAGTATTGCATCATGACATTAACGAGCGCCAAAAGCATGCGCTTCAGTAGTTTCAGCTTTCGGTGCAGCGAGAGAGATGCCCCAGCAAGCGGAACGCCTTCTCGCATTTACGGCTCAAGCTGCGAACTCTGCCTCTCACCTTCCTGAAGCACTGTATGATATGTATATGCATGCATGAGCACAGGCGTAGGTTACCCTATTACTGGGGAGCACACACCTTGGAGTTTCTCTCCTCAAATGGCAACGCTTTGAATGGGTGCGTATCGAGTACCAGTGTTTATCATGTGCATGTTGATGCCATCTTTGCACAGGATTCAGCATATCCTGTGTCCAGGTGTATGTTAACTACTTCAGCTACCACAAGGGTTAAATTGTGATTTTTGGCGTTAGTTGTCGGGATGGTGATGTGCCACTATACGTCAATGTGGGTACATCAACGTCAAACGGTGCTATAGCTGCCAAACACCAACAGACATTGTGCAAGCTCTCATACATCAATGTACAATAAACAATAAACTATAGTCTTGTAAGACACGATTCACTTTCGTGTTATACCAATTCCTATCATGGAGGGATCAACCATTTTTTAAAGACAAGCTCTGTTAAAGTCGAATTATATAGTGAAACGCATACCTCTAATGTTCAATCATAATTAGCTGTAAAGGGGTCCTGCGAAGTTTTGTTAAGCATGGACAATAAATGTTCCCAGTCACTACTGTCATGAACACTTAAACCAAATCTTATTCCTGCACAAGCAGAAATGCCATGTGGTTTCACTAGACAGACTAGCTGCTCTGCCTGCTTCTTTAGAATTTTTGGTGTGTTTATGATGGCTATTGAGAGCATTACTTAAATGTAAGTACATGAAAGCTTTTGCATTTTGCTCCCTATCGAAATGTAGCTGCTAACATCGACCCCATTAACTTAAGAGCTCAGCAGCACAATTCCATAGCTATCGGCCTACTACAGCAGGTCCAATTAATGCTGTAGTCTGGCTGAAAACCAACAGGTGAAGCACTACCTTTCAGAAACGCTGTATTTTGCGATTTCACGACGTTTCGTCGCGTTTGGAGACTATTGGAGATGGTTGTATTTTTGATTAAACATATAAAAAAAATGACTTTGGAGTGTGTAATCATAGTTTGATCCCTTCTGAATTCGAAAACCAATGTAAGAGTTCGCAGAAGTGAACGCAAATAGCATTTCTTGGCAAAAAACAGTGGTTGCAGCCACAGGGCTTCTTGAGATGCCCTGCTCAGCAAACGCGGTGATGTCATCTGCAGTGCGCCGTGCCATCAGAAACATCAGCACTGTTAAAGCATGGCCTTCACGATCAGTTCCACCAATGCGCGCAGTCGGAACTAGTCACGGAGGCCACAGTTGAAGATGTGACAGTGCTGCGTGGCTCTGCTAAAGCTACCGACGATGACGTAGTCCTGGTTAGTTCGTTTCCACGCCCACACTCTTGGCGTATTCGCGTGGGTGGAGCAAGACGAACTTTTCTTTCGCATATTTTAAAGCTCCTGCTGCCACAACAGCAGAAAAAATTACACCATCGTTGACAATAATGTTGGTCCTGGTTAACAACAAAGTTTTACCGAATTCCAAAACCACTGCAGCTTCCCTTTAACTAATGCCAAATGCAGGACCTCCTACTTCCAGTTTTCTGCACCATGCTCTATTCCCTGCCATAAGTTTTATTTTAGACTGTGATTTTCTACAATTTTCCATCCCCTCTTTCCTGAAGAATAGGAATGCACTGTGCTCCATGTCGTGGCCACTCACCAGCTCGTTCCTTCCATTTACTTCTTATCTGTCTGGACATTTTTTTTTCTGAACCATTAGGAGTAATAACCTTCCGAAAAATGAAGTTCTAACTGCATCATGGGAGCATCAAAGCAGTACAAGTTCCAAAAGCACCAATGGCTTCCAAACAAAATGGCACTCCAAAGCAAACAAACACAACCAATGGCACTCCAAACAAAAGCCAGAGAACTTGCAAGGGAGTGAGACCTAGCCTGAATGGATTCAGCTTCAGCAAACAGCAATGGGCCACATATGAGGAGCATTGCTATCACAGGTAGCAAGTTGGGTAGCTACACCGTGGGACAACATACCATTACTAATAATATCTGTGGTTTAACGTCCGAAAACCACGCTATGATTATGAGGGGCGCTGCAGTGGAGGGCTCCGGAAATTTCGACCACCTGGGGTTCTTTAACGTGCACCTAAATCTAAGTACATAGGCCTCAAACATTTTTGCCTCCATGGAAAATGCAGCCACCGCGGCCAAGATTCAATCCCGCGACCTTCAGGTCAGCAGTCGAGTGCCATAACCACTACACCAGCGTGGCGGGGCTGACAACGTACCAAGGTGTCCAGATAAGATCGAACACGAGGTCCCGGTCACCATTCCCGATTGTGATGAAATTTACTGTAGGTTTAGGCATTACACCCAGAACAATGGTTTCGCAGTTAGTTTTGCGAAAAAAAATTTTGTTCGCCTGAAAAAAAAAAATACAACTTTTGGCCGCAAAAAACGCTTTTCCACCAATTTCGCGATTTCTAAATTTTGAGCGCACCTAGGGAAAAAACTGTGCACTTCTTCGTTGCAATATTTATTCTCCTTAAAGAACAAGTGAAATACAATCTTATGAGTCTATTATTTCCCTTGCTTCTCGAAGCACTTTTGAAGAAAAAAGATCACAATCTTGGCAAATCGCACAAAATACCTCTATTTCAGGAATTTATTGCTGCAAGCAAGTTAAAGTGAGGATAACAAACATTGGTACATATTAACTTTCATACTTTCACTCTCTTTTAAAATAATTTGCGTGGTTTTATCGCGCTCCGTTTTACTCGATAATTGGGCTGAAACTTAAGTGATTTACCAAAAAACGACGAACTTTGAAAATGATTTTCTCAAAAAGGCCATTTTTAATTTTTTTTAAAATCCCTCTGATTGAAGTCAAGGATGTCATCTACCATTGTGCAGAAGAAAACGTTGCATTATTTTGGTTGCTAACAAGTTATAGTGCGTCAAATGTGACCATGACAGCCTAGCGGCCGCGTCGTTCGTTATGGGCTGAAACTCTGATATTAAGTTGCTAAAAATACTTGTACGTGACATAATCACAAATCAGCAGCTCCATACCAACAAATGCGCAGCCCGGTGTCATGGTTAAGCAAGCTTTGTGTTGGGATCAGCCGCTTGACAAACCCGCAGCAGCGGCCGCTCGATGCTGCGGGCACTCACATTACATGAGTACCGCTTCGACTGCGGATGAGCTCCACTTGCGCGTCAGACTAAGCTAAGAGGACAAACGAGAGAAGGAATGCATCACTGTGAAAGTTAAAGGCCGTTAAGTGCCAACAAATGTCATAGCATGCAACGAAAACTCTGCCGGCAATTTCCCAGTGAGCACCTTATACAGCATGGATGTATTTTTTTCCCCTGCTGTTATGCCCGAAGCCGCATAATATCGTGATAAACGCTCGACTTGCGTTGAATATTCTATCTGCGGATGCACAACAATACAGTATTGGAAAAGCGGTTCTTTAATGAAGTAAAGGACTTGGACACACTTCTTTTCACAGCCGGCTGACACAAGTGTTCTGGCACGAGGTGAAGAACAACTTCAGTTTGAGTTGCTCAACCATCGGAAGTACGTATGACAGCTTTCTTTAGATGTCAATGGCTTTCTTTTGTGTCATATGTTGCTCATAGAATGAACCTAATTATATTTAGGCCATCCGAAGAGAGAAAGCAACACATGAGCGCACTACTGGAGGCGCTCACTGGGAAATCGCCGGCAGAGTTTTCGTTGCATACTATGACATTTGTTGGCACTTAACGACCTTTAACTTTCACTGTGATGCATTCCTTCTCTCGTTCGTCTTCTGAGCGTAGTTTGGCGCTCAAGAGGAGCACATCCGCAGTCGAAGCGGCACTCATGTAATGTCAGCGCCCGCAGCATCGAGCGGCCGCTGCTGCGGGTTTGTCAAGTGGCTGATCGCAAGACAAAGCTTGCTGAACCATGACACCGGGCTGCGCATTTGTTGGTGTGGAGTTGCTGATATGTGATTACGTCACGTACAAGTATTTTTAGCATCTTATATTCGAGTTTCAGCCCATAACGAACGACGCGGCCGCTAGGCTGGCATGATCACATTTGATGCACTATAACTTGTTAGCAACCAAAATAATGTAACGTTTTTTTCTGCACAATGGTTGATGACGTCCTTGACTTCAATCAGAGGGATTTTTAAAAAAATTAAAAATAGCCTTTTTGAGAAAATCGTTTTCAAAATTTGGCGTTTTTGGTAAATCACTTACGTTTCAGCCCAATTATCGAGTAAAACGGAGCGCGATAAAACCACGCAAATTATTTTAAAAGAGAGCGAAAGTATCAAAGTTAATATGTACCGATTTTTAATTATCCTCACTTTAACTTGCTTGCAGCAATAAATTCCTGAAATAGAGGTATTTTGTGCAATTTGCCAAGTTTGTGATTTTTTTCTTCAAACGTGCTTCGACAAGGAAGGGAAATAATAGACTCATAAGATTGTATTTCACTTGTTCTTTAAGGGGAATAAATATTGTGACGAAGAAGTGCAGCGTTTTTTCCCTAGGTGCGCTCAAAATTCAGAAATCGCGAAATTGGCGGAAAAGCGTGTTTTGCAGCCAAAATTTGTATATTTTTTTTCAGGCGAACAAAATTTTTTCTCGCAAAACTAACTGCGAAACCATTGTTCTGGTTGTAATGCCTAGACCTACAGTAAATTTCATCACAATCGGGAATGGTGACCGGGATCTCGTGTTCGATCTAATCTGGACACACCCCCAAGAACTTTGAGCATATGCCCCTTCAAGAAGCACGGAATCTTTGCTGCATTTGATGGTACAGGATAAGGTACACTGTTTGAGGATGACAGTGACAAGAATGATTTTTTCAATATAGCAACGAGGCTAGTAGCAATGACGTCAAATGAACGAAGAACGTTCATATAAAATCAATGTTATTTGTGTGTTGTAACCATTGTCCTCACTCTTCCTTCCCCAATCTACATACAAGAAGAGTTTGTTTTATATTTTTTCGGGCTTTGAACTTCAGTGTGTTGGCTTAGAATCAGGGCCGGCATAAATTCAAGTAAATAGGGTATTAGTCTTATTTTAGTTCAGTGTGCTTACTTTAGCAGACTTCAAATTCACATGCACTGAATGCTAAAAGTAACCCACAGCATGCTATTTTTCAGGCTTTAACACTAGCAGTCTTGTGTGCTTTACAATATAGTGAGACCATATTGTGTTTTGATCCACACACTTTTAATTGAATTCTGCATTGTTGTTACAGAATTTGCTTTGTTCATTGCAAATGACTGTAAAATAGCCTTCACTTAGCTTCAGCCTGCTTTGATAACCAAGCATTAGGGGCAGCTTTGTGAAGTTTTCAAGATTGCTTCTCGTTTTGAATGCTTCAAGCCCTTACAAAGGAAATGCTATAAATAATTTTGGAACATAAAAGTTATTCACTGCTAATATTTATTTAGTTCTTATTATACCCAGCAATTTTAAATGCAGTGTTTCAGAGCCCGGTGCATTTTGAGTTCTTCCTCTGAACGTACTTATCCTCCTCTGGTAGGTACTCTGGTACCTCCTCCAGTAGCCACAGTCATCCTCTCATGTCAAACTGAATCTGCACTAAGGGTACTAGTACCAATTTTGAGAAACTGTTGTAGCTGGACTTAAAACATTTCCTTTTACTTGCATAAAGTAGTGCCGGGGCCCAAATATTTTATATACTGCAATGCTAACATGGCGGCAACAACATTAAAACATTTCTTTTTACTTGCACAGAGTAGTGCAGGGGCCCAAATTTTTTATATACTGCAATGCTAACATGGCGGCAACAATTTCACACAGCAACTTGGCTCAAGCTGTGTTTCGCTGCCACTTAACATAACGGCCATGAACACGATTTTTTTTCTTTTGCTACGAGATTCCACTCAGGAACACACTAAATTAAGATTGGACATCACAATGATACACATTACCAGCACTTAGCATTCCCATGATGGAAGCAGTGCTATGCCACAATACTAAAGCTTGCTTTCAAGGAAGTTCATTTGCATACTGGCAATTCCACAAATAAAATAGTAAGCCCTTTAATCCTTCTATCACACAAACATATATGAAATTATTTATTGTCTACAACATTGACCATTACTGCATATAAAGTAATGCACTAGAAATAATTGTAGCTACTTCATACAACAGGCAAAGCTGCAACTTTTTTGTTGATTAGGATGACATTTGTATGGATTTCTATTATACCAGATTGATGTATATATGTCAGCTTGCTAAAAATTGGATCCATTGCATTGCATTCCTCAAAACATGAACCATTGCTTTAGGAAAATCTTTTCAATTTGGGTGGACTTAAAAAAAAAGCAAATAAGCACACGTACACCCCATGTGCCTAGAGTCACACTATTCTACTTAGTCTTTTGCAACTGTCTCAATAGTGCATGCTGGGGAGATAATCTATATGGATGGCCGATGAAATTAAACATTAGTACATATCCACCGACCACTTACATCCAGCCATTTGCCAATGTCTCCCGTGTGGAGCCAACCATCTTTGTCAAGCACTTCTGCTGTCTTCTCAGGGTCCTTCAAGTAGCCTTGGAAGACTGTTGGTCCCTTCACACAAATCTAAACACAAAAAGCATTTTAAATGTTTATCTTTTGAAGCAAAGCAACATAATAAAAGTATCGTCCAGACAACAAAGGCCTTCAACCTTTATATGGCTCAAACTTGTCACGGAAGCTGGTTTCTGCTATCTCCGAAAGGGACATATGTACTTGGCAGTGAATGACAGAATATGGCACACATCAAAGCACTTGCCCTCAAAAAAAAGGGCAGAAGTGAAGACATGCACAATTCTCAAAAAGCGCAACATATCTGTCAAACAGCAACACAGGAATCAAGTGCGTGCTTAATTAATGCAATGTCACCCCCCCCCCTTTCAATGTTTTTGTTTGTGTATGCATATAGTATGTACATATAGTATATATAAGTGCTCCCTCTAATTTCACAACCAATTTCAAATTTACACGCCATTTCGGGAAAGCGCCTCCCCACTTCCCCCCTCCCGTTACGCACCCGATCATGCACTGCATGCAACAGACTGGCTTGCTTAAATCCTATCAAATCCTACTTAGCCGCTTGATCTCTAAGCGCCTGTGCTTGAAATTTGTAATTTGTCGTCAAAATTTCTCTTCTTTTTTGCTTGCATAATGATCGCACCTCTTGCTTAGTGCAAGACCCGTGACGATTTTCAGGAGCCCGTGAGCAAAAGCATGGCCTTCGAGCTTTTATTCCAAGATGGTACATACGATGACGATGTAGTCAGCAAAAGTAAGCCTTTTGAGATCTGTGTTTTTTACTTAGAGCTGTTGCGTTTGCTCATCATCAAAGGTGATTCCATGTCATGCTTCCTGCAGTCTCATCGCATTGCCATTGTGTTTGTGAGCCATCGTTGTACTAATGTGCCGTGCCATGAACGAGAGTGAGAGGACTTTTGAGGAAGTCCACATGCCCTCAGTGTTTTTTCTGGCGGGAAAACTTCATTGCCGCCATCTTGAATTTCGGCACCGATCTAGGAAAGCGGCCACCCTCCACTTTTGCTGGTAATTTCGACTTGCCGAAGGGGGGTGCGCTTGCTTGGGATTTTACGGTACAACCATACAACAAAGCATGTAAGAAGTTTACCTTATGCAAGTCATCACAGCTTACAAATATAGAAAAAAAAAGACAACCTGCTACATGGTTACATGCTGGCATATCTGGCAAACACCCAGACAGCTGATCTTGCAGTGCCTTTTGGCAGACACGCTTTTGGACAGAATCAATTTTGCAGTAAAGTTTAATACACAATGTCTCAAGGTGTACACACATAGTACAGTAGAAGCCCGCTGATACGTTTTTGAAGGGACCGTAAGAAATAAACGTAAGAGACGGGAAACGCAAGATCCGAAAAACAGGAAAAACGTCAAAATATTTAGTGGTACAGAATTTTATTTCAATGCTTACGAGCAGCACGAAAATTGGCGCGCTCAGCCGCGATCTAGTCGACGGATAGAAACGCGGAGCTGGGGACGGCCTCATCCACAGAAATGTAATCAACGTATGTGATTTTTTTTTAACACCAACAGCTGTAGGCATGAAAGAACTAAGCACACGCAATCACGACCAGCGCGGCGAGTCCGACCGCGAACCACGCGCACGACCATACGAGCTCTAACCAGCTCGAACTCCTCCTGTCCTCCCACAAATAACGATGATGATGAGTCTACGCCAACGCGATGGCAGAAGTAAATGGCGATCTCGAAGGCCTTGCTTTCGCAGGCAATTACGTCATAGACGCCATGTTTGTGCAATCCAAATCTCAAAGGCTATGCTTTTGTTAATAATAAATGCCAATCTCGAAGGCCTTGCTTTCGCGAGCAACTACGTCATAGACGCCATCTTTGCAATGCGAATCTCGAAGGCGATGCTTTTCTTTGCATCACTCGAAAGATCCTGTTGCTTGCGCCTCTAATGCGGCTAATGTTACGGTCAAACGAGGAAAAACTGCGAGAAAATGTACCATGGCCGCTCTCTTCGGTAGTCACTTGGTCGGCTCCGAGCGCACTTCGCGACGTATCATACGGGAACGGTCCGACAGTTACGACGTAACAGTGGGGTTCCCAATACATTGTATCCTATGGGAGCTATGCCGGGACCGGCGGAAAACGACGTAACAGCCGGGAAGACGCAGCAGTGAGGAACGTAACAGCGGGGTTCTACTGTATATTGAACTGATCAGTACATGGTGTTTGGTTAGTTGGTTCATTGAGGTGCCAGAGGATACGAAGGACTAGAAAAGGAAATGGGGGCAATCAAGGACACCCTGAATTCCCCTCCATCTCCTTTTTCTTGTCCCATATTCTCTGGTGCAGTTTCGCTGCCATATTATAAACATTATTGTCTTTGGTTCTTGTGACTGCAAGTCTTGGCACATATATTTAAACAGTGCGCGCGTGAGCTAAACAGTGAGTACTGCAGCATACCAGTAAAAGCTCTCACCTCTCCTTCATTGTTGCTTGCATAGTACTCCATGTCAGGAACGTCCACTAGTTTCACATTGCAGGCTCCAATGGGAGGTCCCACATGACCTGTGTTTAACAAAAATATAGTTAAACCTCCAAAAAACGCAGACGTCCTTAAACAAAATATACAATGGCAGCCCACATCCCTTAAACATGGTAAATCAACCTGGTTTTTCATAGGACAATGCAGTCAAGAACATCTCAGTCAAATATTATTTTTGCGCTACCCTTAGAAAGCCTGCACTCAGGGCGGAGACCATATGCTTTTCAACCCTTCAATTTTTTCACATTATGTCAACTCTATGTGCACATTCATTTATCACACACTGGCAGTTCGTTATAGTATTTCCTCATAAGTCATGGCCAAGCATTGCCTCCAGTAGAAAATAAAACAGAAAAACCAGTAAGCCTTTACTCTAGATGGTGGGGGCACCATCTAGAGGCCAAGAATCATGCCACTGCAAGATACAACAGTCTCCGAGATTAGGTACTGCGATAGAGCATGGCACCATACAATATGCCAACATCAATGCTCAGCATGATGACGGACTGAAATTTAAACAAAACTTTCATTCATCGAATAAAGTAATAAAATATATTTTCTCATGGGCTTCTATTGAACATTGGGCCATTTTAATAGATTAGAAATAAAGCAATCGACCAAAGGCTATGTATGTTCACCATGCCGTGTTATTCATACACAATCTGCCGCTTTTCATTGACATTAAATGACCAAGGGATCTTTATGGCTCCAGTATGTCAGAATCTAATTTTATTTTATTGTTTTACTCTGTGTGTACATCTTTCCCTTCATTATGTTGCTTCCTCGACAGGTTGACCTTCAAGAAACACTGGAGAATGCTGGGAAGAGCATGGTAAACACAGTTCCACATGGGTGTGGCAGCAAAGCTTTGTACACCGCAGGAATGACAGAAATGAGAAAGAGCTCCGATGTCATCGCAGTGGCAGCACTTCAATGAAAATATAGTTGACTCTGTGCCATGCTCCCTTATGGGCTGGGCTGCAGAAATCAGCATCTTTTCCTCCTGTGAACTTCTATATTGGCAATGTAGTAACTCCATTCGTATAAGGCACATTCAAGAGCTTGCACTGAGGCACTCTCTGATGCCACGCTTAACACTGTCACAAACAAACCTGCTGTAGGAAGACCCTTCAGAAATGCTGTACATGATGTCCCCTTACCCGCATTGTAGTCACCAGGAAATGTCAGTGTGCAAGGTGCAGTACACTCTGTCTGACCATAGCCTTCCACAATCTAAAATGAAGAGACCACCAGAACTGTGTAAATAATCAGCATTTTTAAATGCACAACTATTAACAATATCCATCAGAATGGCAAAAAATTGAAACGGCTATTGCAGAAAGAAGTCCAAACGTTGAAGACAAGTTGACGTTATGAAAGATCCACTTATCTAAAATTCAGCATGCATCACAAATTGCAGATTCAGTTTAGTATCCATTAATGCCCTATAAGGTAAATAAACGAAAGATGGAAAAAAAAATTTTTTTTCAAGGGGCTAGTTTCTTTGTTAACACAACCAAATCAATCCAATAGACAATTGGGCCAGGGAAAGCATAGGAGCCAATAATTGTTGTCTGTTAACTGTAGTCTAGTAATAATTACATAAATTGGATGAAAAGTCACTCTTTCCGTCAGTGGGATCTGAAACCACAACCTTCGAATTACATCACAACCTTCGAATTACACATCCAATACTCAATCGAGTTACGATGGAAGGCACTTCTGACGGGTGAACTTTTTGTCCATTTAATTCATTCCAATTTAAGTCATTATTGCTACACTACAGTTAATCCCTTAAGTGCTTTATTTTTTTGAAAATTTCCCAACCAAAAGTGCCTATTTTTTTTATTGCTGGTTTCGAATCTGATGGTACTAAAAAATAGCTAGTCGATGTTAAAAAAACATTTGTACCACATACTTAGTCAAATCAAAACACGGAATAACGCAAGGGGGCCTGTTGCAGCTCCTGCACCAAAAGCGAGTTTCCTTTCTCAATTCTTTCCCGTTTTCTCCTCGCTTCCGAGAGCAAACGAAGCACATTTGAAGAAACTGCTGAATATATTCCATAAGGTCATCTGGCAATCACAAGTTGAAAGTCTTGCCTGGAATGACCAAGAATGGAAAGCGAGGAGGCTTCACATGAGGACTGTCCGCATCAAGCAGGATCCACTGGCGAGCACTCGCGATGTTCGCTTCCGAGCTGTTTTCATCATCACCGGAGGAGATGCTCAATTCACCACCTTCGCTGTCTTCACTTCCGGACACAAGATAAACATCTGTATCCGAATAATCATCACTCGAAGAAGATGACGAAAGCGAAAAGCCTCTTTTCGTCTTGACGAGCCAGTTATGCATAGGTGCCCACCACCGCAAGCCATCTTTTCATACAAAAAACCACGCTCTTTCCGCAGGAGAAAAGTAAATTGCCAAGTAAATGCTGCCATCTGGTGGATTACACGCAATCTAAGCTGTAGAAGAGCGCCTCTTGCCCTGAATGCTACAGGGGAGTACCTATTCCGCTAGGACGAGCTCTGCTCGTCCAAAGCAGTTTGGGGACAGTTTAGGCAGGACGAGCTCTGCTCGTCCAAAGCAGTTAAGGGGTTAAAAGACAACAATTAATGGTCCCTATGCTTTCCCTGGCCTTATTGTCTGTCTGATTGATTTCATTGTCTAATAAGGCAAATAGAAGTTAAAGTAGGCTTACAACTACCTCCAGGTCAGTTACAAAAGAATCAGCTAAATAATATTTTGAGTGCACACTCACCACACAGCCCAAAAGCACAGCGAACAAATGATATCACATTTGGTGCCAATGGTGCAGAGCCAACCACCATAAGCCGAAGGCGGCCTCCCATGCTTTCATGGACTGACTTGAAGATCAGCTTATCCCAAAGGCTGTTTCGTCGCACAATAAAGCTGTGAATGCACAAATAGACAAAGGAGTTTTTTAGCACCTCAAGGAAACTTTTCTGCAGTCACAGCATACTGTAGACAAGTCTAACAGCCTGTTAAATTCACAGCATGACTATTATACTAGTATTACAAGTGTGTATAGCACATTCGAACCCAGATATATAGAATCTGAAGGGGATCACAAAAAAGTTCTATATAAGGTAATTCAATGTATAAAATATTTCTTACACCAAAAATATTTCAACGGCCTTTTACGACTGTTCGATATATACGATAATTCATTATATGTGGGTTGGACTGCATATGTACATAGTACTGCAAGTATACACCACAGATCTTGTGTTTACACAGTGTAAAAACTAAAGAAATTTCAGGCTGCATACAGTTGCCGCATTTATTCTGACTTTGCCAAAACGAGCCATGAAAACTGTACAGCATAGCACATAATCATGTATGTTTTTGTGGCGGAAAGTACAGCATTAAAAATTTTTTAAAAATTCATCAAACCCCCTTAGCAAAAAGCAGGCTCATACCAAAAGGTCTTACATTTGTTAAGGTAGAAGCTGTTTTACTAGCTTTGACCATGTAACAAACAAGATCATATGGTGATTGCTCAATATAATCAACCCCGTGACTGTGTGACTGAGATACGTGTTACTGTGGCCTCAATGGTATCTGCAGTGTCACTCAAGTAGACGGGGGAAAATATTAACATTGCCAGCATGGAGTACAGATCATCTTAAAAATGTGCAATCTAACCAACACCATTAAAAGAGATCCCAGAGATCCACTAATCCCAGCAGCAGCAAGAAAATTATAACTGTAAATTTTGCAACACCTGATTAAAACCACAAATACTCTAAAAAGCACAATTTTGAAGTCTAGAGACTTGGAAAATCTTGCATGCGAAATCTCACCGCACTGCTCCAAAGAGAAGCAATTAAACAATGATAAGGTGGTCCAAGTTACCAGACACCAACAGCTACAATATGTCCAAGTTAGGCTAAACCAGTACAACAGTACAAAACACAGTATAAGACTCGCTACCATGCATCCAAGAAAGTCTATTACAGTGAGTGCCACTCCTGACAGCCTTTATCAAACAGAGAAAAAGGCAGTGTAGCCTAAAAATATACAACATAATTATAATTTGGTAAGATTACAAGTTCATATACAAATTAAATGTTTGCACTTCACAGTGCTTGCTATACGTAAAGTTCAAGTAGAATGCTTCAATAAAATGTTTAACTGGGCCACACACTAAGCCAGTTTCATACATGCAATGGCTTGCAAAGGACAACTGACTTTATGTTATATTATTTTATAAGCAGGGTAGAAAACTGCCCAAATGCTACTACCATTACTAGTTAGCACAACTGTGGTGTGTCAGCCCGTGCTAACTGTGCCATGTTCAGTAACATATGTTTGATAAAGATGCTATTTCAGGCAGAGATAACTTTTACTCTGCAGAGACAATTAGATCGTTACAGCACTAAGAGTGATGTAACATAACACATCGGCCATAGCATACCATGAAATGGCTACATTTAGAGTGAAGACGTACCAACATTGGTTTGCAAGGGACGTAGAAGACATTTTTAAACAAAATTTTAGGTGGGATTCACCACCTGAAAGTAAAGTTCATTTTGGCTTCTTCTAAGGTGTCTGTTGACCTGTCTTACTGTCACCTAGTCACAATGATGCACCGATGCATTGGTAGGAAAAACACTCCACAAGTGTGCCACATCATCTACAATGAACTGGAAGTCTTTTTGGCGTGCCTGCTCAAAAACCTAGTTTCGGACACAGCATGCAACATTGCCACAATAGTAGCTATAAACTACAACGTCACTTACTTCTGGAGCTCAGACTCCTTGCTCTTGAGGGCCATGTTCAACAGTGTACGTTTGATGAAGCTGCCACTGCAGGCAGAGATCACCTTTGGGAATAAAAAAACATTTCTACACTGTCCAAAATGTTGAGTCTACAAGCCAGCTGCAGCTTGTTGGTATGTGAAATAGATGCGAGTGCTGAGAGAGAATATGTGCATGCATTGGTTAGTAAGGGGCATACAAGACACTAACCTGGTACCAGAATGCAAATCAGAAAGCCAACAACACACCTTGTCATGAATTCTGTTCAGCAGGCGGGGTACTGTAGGACTGATTGTTGGGCGCAGGGCCTTCATGTCTTCACCAAGCTCCTTGATATCACCACTGAAGAAGCCAACTTTGCCACCAATCATGTAGATTGCCATCTGGGTAGGTAGTGCATGGTGTATGGGTGACCATCAAGTCAGCAATGAGATTCTCATGAAAAAAAATGCGCTCTTTGAAATGTGCTGCTAACTTCTTCATGCATCAACAAATAACAGGTTGAAAAAGGTCACTGAATTTGAGACTGTCAACCATATCACAGGCGCAGAAGCACATAAAATTTAGCTTTACTTCAGGGAAAGCTAAAACACTCTCGGGTGTCAATTGTTAATTACAGCAATGAAATTAATATTGTAAACATTAATAAAATTACACCTCATGGCAAAATTTGCATACAAATTGCATCATGACTTATATTTTGTGAATGTTTACTACTGGTTGTGCACACAAATATTGCACGCACATGCACTATGCAACATCGCCAATATGCGACCGTGCAACCAGTCTTGTCGCATGAATTTGGCACATTAGCTTGCCTAATGTGGTCCAAGCTAAAGCATCGGCCAAAACATGCTTATGCGTCCAGTATGTGCCGGCAGCCTTCAGGCATGGAAAGGATCAAGTGTGCATCCACACTCAGTTACTATGGCTATACATCTAATCTCATGCTCGATGGTGAATAAGGTCTGCAAGTGCAAATACACCAACACACATCTCCCAGAAATGTCTTGTCACATGCCAGTCACACTGGTTAGGCCACTCCAGTACAGTCATTGGGAACTAGCAACAAAAGTAGCAGTTTTGTGCTAGTCGACATGATGGCTTGCAAGCTGATGTGCATGTGTGCAGCAACGTGTTGACAACTGTTTCTAGGCACTTGTGGAACAACTACTTATTGTCTGAGAAATTTGACACTACTGACTCCAGTTTATTCAGACTGTTGGTGGTCCCCGCTGACTCAAAATTGCTAGTCAGGAACTGTACAATGCTCATTATTGAGGTTCACATTCAAAGAGGAGTCTATTTTGTTTAAACTCCTTTTTATCCAAATAGTCTACCACTGGTACCTCCAGAATTTGAATTAGCTCTGTTCTGCTGTATAAAACCTAACTAATCTCTCAATGTATCTCACACTTTATATCCGTAAAACAACATGTTAAACAAGGGATAATAAGTTATTCCTACACATAGTTTGCTGCTTTGAAGGAGTACATAAATAAGTAGCAAATTTTAATCTAATATAAAATGTTGAGTTTGCAATAGCTTTATGCAATAGGTCTGTGCCTCACTTTTACCCAGTCATCTAAAAAAGTAAAATTCTTCACAGTCTTAATTTTCACTGTGTGTTGCATTACACCACTTTTCTCATATGCTTTGACCTTGTGTGTATGTCACATTTTATGCCACATCGATGCACACAAATTTGCATTTTTTAGTAATACTATATACAATTTTACTACATGTACGTAAAACACATTGTTCTTGCCACACAGTAGATAGTCAAATGCAATTTGCTACAAATTTTTTTAACTCTGGAGACCTCAGCCAAAGGCTGTAGCTATAAATTAGACTGTTGACATTAAGTAATAAATCTGACATTCCTTTTCTCTAGGATCCCCAAGAAAAGTTGCATTAACTTGAACGTTTGATATTACACAACATAGGCTGGCTGCAGATAGAGCTGGTTGAAGTAAATCGACAGAGTGTCTAAATAAGTGCATGCATTTCACTCCACTTTAAATACTTGCCTCACAACACCTTTCGAGCATGTGGGCCAGGGGAAGAAATGACAGCATCACATCGTCACCATTAGGAGCAACATCCCCCTGGAACATACAACAACCACAAATACAATATTAAAAACAAACGGTCAAGCTAAATTAAGCTACAATCTTTTTAAGAAGCTTCCATGTGTAAGTGAATGAAACATATGAATTGTTTATTACAACACAAAGTATCCATGAGAACAAACTATTATTTCGGAGCTGTAATGCCAGTTTCGAGTACCAGAAAATAATTACCGGAAAGTAATGCCTTCACTCTTTTTTTTTTTTTGTTGTGAACTACCACACCTAGTAGCCCTGTGGTGCTGTAACACACTTAAAGGGACTGACAACCAATTTTTATGGTACCTGTTTTTTTAGTGATACAGAAAGCTTACCGGCCAGACTACCTAATCATGGAATGGTGAGGCGGAAAACGCCGTGAAACACTTTTTATCAGAATTTTACGATATGCAGCGTTGACGAAGTCGCACATGCAACACATGCTGCGAACACTGGTAGGTTAGCATGATAGCATTTATACACTGGCAAACAAGTGAGGCCCTGTCAATAAAGCCCGTGTTGCGGCAGTTTGTGTTCATGCTCTGCGGTGTGCCACGCAAGCGTGCATGCCACGTGCATTCGCCACGGCTTGAAATGGGTTTCCAGTTCCCAATATCAACTCCTTTTACATTGTAATAACAATATAATGAGGGGGTGCCTAATAACATACAGACTAATTTTATGCACAAATTGTGGTGCGCCTAAGCAACAGCAAACTATGTACAGCAATCCGAATGACTAATTCGGGCAGTACCAAGGCACCCGTCAGTCGATGCGACATGCCAGTTTTTGTGACTTTCAAACACAATTTAAAAATACAAGTCCTACTCAAATTGCGAAAAGAATGCTCGCTTCTGTCACTCTAATTCACAGTCTTTCCACTTCCACCAGTGCCTTGTGACACGTTGTGGCCAGTTGTCAGACCCTCACAGGATGTAATGTTAAGTGTTCCTGCACGCTACTTTTCTAAACTATTTGTTTAGCGCAAACATACATGAAGAAAGGAGAATGGAAAAGACAGTAGCTCTGAAAAGCACCTGTGCTCAACAAATTGAACTTAAAAATATCATGCAAAAAGGTGCAGTCATGATGGGGTACTGCCAAGCTACATTTATCGAAAAAAAAAGAAAGCAAATACAAATTATGTCGGCATTCCTTTAAACAGTAAGAGATCTGAGCGAAGAACAAATAAAGGACACACCAGTTGGCGCATGACGGCAGACAGATCTGAGATGATGTTCAGGTGAGTCAGCATAACCCCCTTGGGATTTCCTGTTGTGCCACTTGTGTAGCACACTGTGGCCAGGTCAGTTGTGTGTGGGGGCTAAAATTAAGACAGAAAGAAAGATACTTGAAACATTAGAAGAGCACATGAATTGCTAAAACTAGGGCACACGGCACCAGAAAAAAAGAAACTTGACGAATGCATTTTATATCTGTGAAAACTTACCCATAGGCAGAAAGCTTTGCATAGGTATGCGGCAATAAGTTGCACCCCAGTGAGTGCTCGCATGACAACTTCTACGAGTATTTCTGCCTTCGTCACTCAAAAGCTTCCTTTACAGCAGCTTACTGCCATTTGCACAGTAGCTTCTTGTCCAAAGATGAAATTCGTCATCACCAGCCTGTTTCATACCCATTGCAGGTGAAAAGCTTCTCCCTGTGGTCTTCAATTACCCGCCTTGTGTCAGCCATTCATCCTATATGCCAACAAGTCTATCATTATGGACAAAATTAACTACTGGTAAATGCAAGTTCACTAAGGATTTTGCATGTGGCTGGAGGAGCCATTATAATGTCAAAATCTGAGACCTAAGGCTCAAGTGTCATTGGATGTGACTAATATGATAATGCAGCAACACTGCTTTGAGCAATTCCCAACACTACACAGACTACTGTGATGAGAAGGTTTCTCAGATGCCAAACAGGGCAGTGGTGAGGGGTGGAGACAAAAACATTTATGCCTAGATTTGTTTATGTGAATGGAAACTATTTTCCAAGCTCGTCAGCAAATTTGTACTTGTCCTTCGGCATTGTTCCACATGCTTCTAACACGCGTGACAAGCCGGACAACATGGTCAGTGTACTTTTGCTTGGCTACGGCTTGTTACTAAGTCCACTGTAAGTCCATTGTAGCTGAATAGAGAAGGTTTAAGAGCTTCAAGCTGTCATACGCATCTAGGAGGGGTGTCATAACAGGTTGGAAAGAAAGCCATTCGTTTGCCCATGTGTGCCTGATTATAATCACACTTTTGTGAGCAAAAGCACAAATCTGACCAATCACACAAGTGCAAATGAATAATTAACTACCTAGTGCTATTACTTTAACTAGCCAATACAGTAGACTCCCGATAATTCAAACTCTGATAGTTCAAAGTTTCAGTTAATTCAAACAAATTTCAACATTTTGGTTGGCCCGCTATGTTTTCAATGTATTTTAAAGCCGCTTAATTCAAACTGCTCCACTGCACAAATTCAGTAAATTAAAACTTTTTCCTTGTCTATGCCTAGAAATATCTACTGCCTTTGTTGCATCTAGCTAAATATTCGCGTTCTTATGTAACAAACAGACATAAATAAAGCCAATCGCTTGCCTGCAAAACGGCCGAACTAGCCAAACCGCGCGCACCAACAATCGCATACTGACTGAGGAAGAAAAAAAAAACGAGATGGTCTCGCCTTGGTCTATCGCGTGCCGACTGCTTCTTAAAGTCACTTTCGCCGCAGTACACTGGTGTAATGCGGAAAAGCGTCCTAAGATTGGGAAGGGGCTACCAGCTGTCAAGGGGCACAACACATTTCGTCTCTCAATCGCACACGCGTGCACACGTTGTATAATAACAACTACCAGTGTGATAGCTGACGACTAAAAACTTTACTGGCAATCGTGCAGAGCTGTCTGTGATGTTGCTGCGGCCATGGGAAACAATAAACATCCCAATGCAAGTTGGTATGTTGCCCCGAGTCAACTTATGATAATTCAAACAAAATCCTGAGATCCCTTCGAGTTTGAATTATCGAGAGTCTACTGTAATTGAAACTTCTGATAATTCAAACAAAGTCCTGGGACTCCTTCGAGTCTGAATTATCGGGAGCCCACTGTACCTCTGCTTTCTCTCCCACATGCAAATGATGGAATCTTCTAGCTATTGACCAGTATTTATTTGGTCTCCAGTATGTGGAGCACTCCGAACACATTGAGGTGTCATTATCAAATTATAGCTTATGTGCGCCATAGCTTGCTATGTGCTTCTGTGTGACATGAGCAGATTAAGAAAGAAGGGGAATAGTTCGAGCGGCTGGTTTCTTTGTTAGACACAGCCTAATGAAGCCAAGGAAAGCATAGGGGGCATTATATGTAGTTTTTAAGTGCACTGCATTAATTATGACAAATGGAAAGGAATTCAAGTGGACGAAAAAAAAACAACTTGCCGTCAATGGGAACCAAACCCTCAATCTTCGAATTATGCATCTGATGCACTATCAAATTAGCTACGATGGCAGTTGTTCCCTCATTCACTCTACGGGGTATTTTTGTTCTTGTAATCCTGGGAGTGTTAGCCAGTGCCACACGTAGCCATGGCAACAAGTGCTGAACACTCTTTTTTACCTGCTGGCGTCATGTAGCATGTGATCTTTTTATGAGCTCGCAGCTGACCCTCACATTAGATCTACCCTCGGTATTTCCTCACATTCTACCTAACCGTCGCATTCCACCTAAAGCATCAAGTTTGCTGGGACGAAACCCTCGCTATGAAAGAATGAAAGAAGGGGAATAGTTTGAGGGGCTCGTTTCATTTGTTATGCACAGGTTAGTGAAGCCAAGGAATGCACAGGGGTAATTATTTACAGTTTTTAACTGTAGTGTAGTAATTATGACATATATGAAAAGAACACCAATCACTTGCATATGTATGTCTGAAAGGGCAATTATTACGTGCAATCAGTTCCTTTGCATATATGTAATATGGAAAGAAACTAAAGTGAACGAAAAAAACAACTTGCTGTCCTTGGGGGTTTGTGTTTGATAAAAAATAATCCTGAAGTCATTGCACTTGTGTTAAAATATAAGCAATACTTTAATGGCCCTCTTTACTCTGCTTTGTTTCTATTGTAATATATAGTGTATTTCCCTGTATATTTGTATAACGTTCAAGTTTTGTGCAGTTCAAACATGACCAAAAGCTTTTAATAGCATACTTCAAGCTGTGGCAAATTATGCAATAAATTAATATACCTTATGACACCTCTTGCATAAGGGTGGTTTGCTGGGAGGGTTGGTATGTTATTGTGTTGTATACTAGCGAACAGCAAACAAACATGAAAAACTTTAATAAGAACAGCCAGCACCCTTCCTGTCACCGCTTGCTGCCACGCTATCATCTTTTACATCAATTAATACAATAAGAACCACGCTGCAATAAAAAAAAAAATGTTGGGAGACATTGGCGTCATTGCAAGAGTCAAAAGGCCATGTTATGCAGAGCATGCGCAGCAATATTCTTCTGACTGTCCCGGAGTCTCAACTACAAATATTCGTAGTGCAAGCTTTTGCTGCAACTACAAGCATTTGTGTCTTGCTCTTTTTGCTCATGTAATGCATTATGACATAACAGAGCTTATATGGCATGCTGTGATCAAACAGCTGTGGTGCTGCTTTGCAGCAAGCACATAATCCAAAGCTATGACAAAAAATTAGCCCACCTATGCCATGAACACTTGTTGGCTACCGAAAGTGTGCTTGATTGCTGAATGTTTAAAATTTCCCTTTGCAAGACACTCAACAATGCTTTACAGAACATACTGAGTTGTAAGATTTGTTTTTAAAAGTTTTTCGAGACATATGAAGCAACACTCTATATAGACCATTTCAGTGAAATATCACAAAGTGCACAGTCTTACCAAAGGATGCCTGAAGTTCTTCTCTCCAAGTTCCTGAAAAAGAAAAAAAAAACATTTCAGTAAAAGAAAAATTACCTAATGCTGTTCGCTGGTACATGATATAAAGATTTATATGAGGATATAAAAGCTAAAAGCACAGAGAAAACCTGAGAGTATATAAACTTCAACTGCTGTCATAGATGTATGCCTTTTCACACTGGGGTCATTAACCAGCACTGATGGGTACGTCAAATAGCTCTGTGAAAACATACACGCACACATGCATGCACAAAACAATCACCACTGCTGAATGGACAGAGTTATTTGCCCCAAGAACATCTCTAACTGCTATTACAAATCTGTGCACACTTGTAGCTACGTATTATACATACTCCAAAATAAACATGATAAATTTATGATGATGCAAAAAACTAAAAAAGCTTGGGCCTTTCACAAACATTTCGTGCCAAGCTCTGTCACACATGCTGAAATTATGGCATTTACAATAAGGACCATTATCAGCACCTCAATAAATTATTTTATAAATGTGCATGCACTTTCTCAACAATTCCGTATGGATCATAAGCTACTTAAGCAGCTGCATTGTTTCTAATTAACATATGTACCTGTGAAATATTTCTGTTGCTAAACTAGTATTCATTACTCCCTCCCAAGCTCTATACTAAGTTTAAAGCTAGTACACTTCTTAATAAAAAACACTACTTTAAATAGTTAGCCTGAATTTTTTTTTGCATTGTGGGTAATCCAAACATTAAGTCTTACCTCAAGTTCTGAAAACTTCATAAGCATGACGTTTGCCTTCCTGGCTTTTTCTTTAACTTCTTCTGAGACATCTTTGATGACAACAATCCTTTTTAGCTTAGGCGTCAATTCTGCCTGCCTGATAAGGCACTCCACTTTCTCCTGAGTATCACAAACAACTGTCTCAATGTCCGCTGAAAACAAATACAGGAACTGTGAGGAAGTGATGCCACAGAGCTGGAGCCAAAGGTGTGAACCCCTGATAATTAAATTTTACAAGCTTGTGCACTGAAGATAACCTTAAAAGGCTGAAACTGAATTTACTCTTGGGTATGAACCATGCAACTTAGCTCTACTGCATTAACTCTCCATTGTGATCCCAATCAGAGTTGATTGCCACTGTTAGCATTAATTATAGCATCCAGAGAATGGTTAAAGGACCCCTGACACCAAAATTGAAACCTCGAGATCTTTGTGTTGTTTGACTTTCCTGTATACGGGGGCACATCTGACCGATTATTAGTGACGAACGTTGCCTTTAAGATATCTTAATTTGGTTTTAAAGTAAGCGTGAGTGCTCACTTGAGTTGGCTGCACCTTGCGACATCCTGGTATGACACGACTGGCACGCGAGGCCTATTATTCCGCACCCCTCTGGCTCTGTTGTCGGGCTGCTCTCCAGGTAGTTTTCGTGGGACACGCGCTTAACAGGTTTAACCCATACCGAGGCACCCACATACTTTCAATCTCTACCGCGCTCGGGGCCGATTTGAAACTGCGCTGTCAACGTCACCACAGCTTGAGTGCACGTGGTCTTTGACGCTCCCCCGCATGGGGCGCCAGTTTCTTGTGGTTTTTAGGCGGGCGTTTTGAAGCGATGCTAAAATGGTCACAATTAACTACGCTAGAATTAGTTGTACGCTAGAGCATTTACGATTTAATTTAGAGATTACCAGACACAAAGCTACAAATTACAGCCAAAAAGTCACCAACAAAAATTTCGCTGTCAGGGGTCCTTTAAACTTGTTCAGCTGCTACAGCAACAAAAAGCTTCTTGAACTTCAGTAGTTTAGCTTTTGCTTATGCACATTAATGACAGCAACTTTGTTGTGAAAATTTAATGTGTCCTCCCATTTGGCTCATAGGCATAGCCATAGAAGGGTGGGCTGGAGGCTTAACTAAAAAATCAATTTGTATGTGCATATGAACACACAAATACAAACATACAAATACTCATGCAGCTACACGTGTTCTCCCCCCCCCCCAAATAAAATCCTGGCTATGCCTTTGATATAGCTGTCTTCTTACAAGGCAAGTAATCGCCAATTTGCCATGCTGCTGCTTTTCTCTTTAATCATCACACTTCAAGCAGTGATGCCCAGTAAGACATGCAATACAATCTTATGAACTTGTTTTGCTGACGGTGCAAAAATATTTAATGGTACTGCCAATAATCACACAAAACAATTATGATGTCTGTTATCCTTAGTTGCTCTTTTATAACCCCTAACCCAACCCTTTTTCCTTTTCATGCCCTTTAGATCACTTTGAAAACTGCGGAAAGATACTTTAGTAGGAGAGAAAAAATGTACAGGCAATAGCAAAAATGCGCAAGTGGTGTCAGCACTTTGCCGCATAGTGGAAAGCATGGATCTGAAATCACAGTTTACCAAAACAATAATTGCCTGTGCACATAAGTGGAAAATTACTGCATAAAACCATGCAAGTAAAGTACCACAAATTACCGTGAACAGAGCAACTTTTCCAGAAAGCAATGATGCACTAGAAAGAAGTATCTTGATTTATGGCATACCCTGGTTAATGATGAATGCACAGGCAGCAGCTCCAAGTGTATCATACAAAGGAACGATGATCATGGAGAAATAGTAGCAAGCCTGTTCTGTGACAATCCACTGCTAGATGCAAAAATTAAGAAAGAAAAAGTTTTTCGCTGATTATTCGCAGCAGATAGTGCACTGATACGGAATCAGTGCTTCGGTAACTACAACAAACACACACGCAAAAAAAAAAAGAAAGATGACTGTACAATGTTGGCCTTCAAGAACTTACCTCAACACAATTCTGCGTGTACAGACCAATGAATGTCTGTTGCCCAGGCTTCTCCCCTAGCTTTACAAGGCCACAGGCAATGCACTTTATTCTTTCCAATACCTGATAAATGAAGAAATGGCATGAAAATAGGCTGAATATATAAACAGTGCTACTCAAAACCTTTACAGCCAAACAAGAAAACAAAGCCTCCAATATGCATTTCCATACAAACCTGGTTGTAGTGGATCCACTTGTATTCTCCTGATCCTGGATCTCTCCACCCCATGCAAGGGCCATTATCTGGAAAGGAGGTAGTAAGTCAACAGCTTCAACGCATCAGTAGCTTTAGACTGCCACATAGACTTTCCGAGCCACTTACAAAAATAGCGGCCATTATTTTAAAATTTCTGGTCACTGTCAATTGGCTCAGACTAAGGATGCAGTGTAAATTAGGCAAGGATATGAGTAATAACAAAATGTGTCCACGAACTCTTCTGACACAGGCAACAAACCCAGTTGGTGAATTATTTCCAATTTTCCTGGATGACATTTTATTTAACAGTATGCAGAAGGCACTCACGATATGCTTACCACCATTGCATGGTGCGACATATTTTTTAAAGGGCCAGTAAACAGCCCCAAGGTCCAAAATTTGTGATGTAGAGATGACTGTGCACTTGTGCAATGTGAACATGCTGCCACAAGAATTTTGCAAAAAATGCTGTAATAAGGAAGTTACATATGATTCACCTTTTAAAGGGGATAGACTTAAAAAGGGTGTGCTTAGCAAAGTGTTGGCCAAAAGTACTGTGCAGAGAAACAAAGAGCCTCCATCAAAAAAATATTTCGATAAACATGATGTTGATAGAGGTTTATCATCAATGCTGCTTTATTCATTTTTGTTAAATAATTTTTTTTATATAGGAATGATAACAGCGTTTCTCAGTAAACGTTTCTCAGCATTACTCAGTAAACTGGAGGTTTATTTGATGCTGCAATGTTGAAATAGTTGAACCTTGACATGGGTAGCCACAAGGGAGTGTGATGTGATGATGCAAGCAGCCAAGAATTTAAGAGGATCAACAAGCAATTTTTACGGTACACGTTTTTTTAGCGCAATGGAAAGCTTACCGGTCAGAGTGTGTAATCACGGAATGGTACACGGGAAATGCTGTGAAACATTTATAATAAAAATTTTTCTATCTGCGGTGACTATGAAGTTGTATACATGCAACACATGCTGCAAACAGAGGCAGGTGAGCGTGAAGGCAGTTCGTGTTCGTGCGCAGCATTTTGCTGTGAATGCGCCGCGCCGCGGCTTGACATGTTCCACTAGCGCCGGTTCTCAGCATGCAACTCCTTTCACCTTGTAAGCAGCACAGAATAGAGCGGGGATGGATAATAACATACATACTCTAATTTCAAGCACTAATTATGGTTACATGAAAGAATCTGATTGCGTTCAGAAAAGTGAACAACTCCATAATCCAGCTTCAAGGCTCTTCCGCTAGGCTGCGTTACATACCGGATTTTCATTACTTTGAAATGCAATTTAAAAATATAAATCCTATTCAGATCGTGAAAGGGATGCTTGAATCGGTCACTATAATTCAGTCTTTTCATTACCACCAGGATCTAATCAGATGTTCTGGCCAGTTGTCGGTTCCTTTAAGCACACACATTACCACAACCATAAAAGCACACCATCCCCAATGCTCGGTTTTCTAAGCTTTTTGTAATAAACCCTAGATGTAAACAGGTACAAAACAAAATGCTTAAACAATCATCTAATTTTGCACAGCAGAGCACTTACTGGAGACCCTCGCTCCCCTGTACATGACATCGAATAATGTCCTGCAGTCTTCATAGAGGTACTCTATGTGCTTCCCATCTGGACATAGCCTTGATGTCCTGATCCTTTCTAGCCCCTGTTAAAAATAAAAAAGGATAAAAATTAGGAAGTATAGTGAAGGTGGCAGCACACAATTGAGACACATGCAAAAAAAACAAGACAAGACAAAGCATTGGCTTCCACCAGAACACCACCTTAACTGTGGATCAGTACTAACATATGCCTATTCAAATGTCCCTTCAAATTGAGAAATATGCTTGAAAGAGACCTTTCTTGTGCCTGAAGAATGCATTTGATCTAAAAGAAGTGCCCAACCTTAGTCATGTCACTCCAAACAAATTTTCCAACTTGCCAGATATACGAAGAGCTATTTCTGGCAGGTCATCTCATCCCCCCCCCCCCCCCCCGTTTCCTTTCAACTTGCGCCTTTCAAAAAAGGACAGAATAAGGCACTGTTGACCACATCCACACACCGTAAATACAAATTTTATTCTCCCTTTGCTGCTTTCATAGTAGCTCCATTTGGCATACCTTAAATTCAACAATGAATGCTATCATCCTTGCTACCTGCCAGGCTTCTTTTGTCAAGATAGACATAGAGCAGGTGCATGTATAGAAGCAATATGCAGAGGTCAATATTAAAAATGGAGGGTTAGTCTTCCATTAGTGCGCACAACACCGAACACCGAACTAGTGCACACAACGCCAGAGCTGCTGTGCCAGCAGCCCTCAATACACAATCACGTAGAAGAGATGCTCTCAGAAATTTGAACTTTAAGGTGTACTTTCAACAATTGATTGCAGAATAAGTGTGCAAAATTTCCAGCTGAAATTTTTAGTCATTCGCTTATAGCAATGGTCCTATTATTTAATTTACTGCTCAAAGGAGCACTTTCAAAGCTCTGACAGTGTTCGAGGGAGTCACATTATAACATTTATAGCATATAGTAAAATATTATCTGGTTACCACTGATGTGACATAACACAAATTTCAACATGCGCCAAGCACTTTTCTTTTTGCAAATAAACGGAGAGCAATGACATGCCAAGGTAAATGTAAATGGTAGCAAAGGTTCCATAGAAGCCCATACGTTCAGAAAATGGCGGCTCATCAGCTGCTCATGGGGCTTAGCGCCATCTGTGTGAGGAGGGAACACTTCCGGCGGAACAAAAAATAAAGCGGATGTGATGAAATATCCCGTAAAAATGTGACATTCTGTTGTCACTAGCGCGAAATTTGACCTCAAAATATTTTTCTTAGGCCCCTGATCGCTAAGGATTCGCGCTACGGCAAGCTGGCAACCCCTTGGCGTGTGCGCTTGAAGCCAACGCTAGCTAAACTAATATCGACCCGTGTCTAAACAACGGTGTTTAAGCGTACCGCCGTTCAATTCGCCTTGGTTTTACTAGGCAACATTCTTGGAGCTTTTATTCTGCGTTCGTGTCATCTTCCATAGTGTGAATAAAGTAGGCAGCAGCGTACCTCTCATGTTTGCAACGTTGCTGATTTGCTTCGCATATGTGCATGGGACTTAAAGAGCGCATTGCATGTGTGCTTCAGTTCTAATGAGAAGAAATGACACCTGGTCACGTCAAAATAATAATAATGATATTTCAGTTTTATTCAATGGTCACAATAACGCAATTTTATCACACCCTACACAATGCTCAACAATTGTCGTAATAAGTACAAAAAGTGCGTACACTACAAGCACTATGTCTTGCCTTTTGTTCCGATAAATTAACCTTACGTGTAACGTATCAAGACATACGAATTGTAGCGCGACAGATAACTTAGCGATCTGCTCACTGATAGCAGGAAATAAAGTAGGCACTGCGTGTTCACGAAGGAAACCGGGCAGCAGGAATACTGATCCATGAAAATCCAGCAAGCACACTTCTCCGAACCGTTGCTCCGGTGTCTTATCTAGAAGAGAGGGCTCGCCAGGCATACGCGTGTTGCTATTGCATCCTTGGAACACCACATCGTACCCGTGAGTACCGAGGAAAGCGTTCGGCGTGAAATTTAGCCGCCGATGCCCGTTGAACACCGCAGCCAACACGTTCACCAACGATGAAACGCACCTCGCAACTTTGCGAACACCAAAATCAAATTCTCACCACAATATTTCACAGAACGTATTCAAGTGCGAAACACCAGAACACGTGAGGGGGCGTGTCGTTGCAGACGAGTTTACGAGCGCGCCTTTCGATGCACCGCAAGGGCTGCACTGAGTTACAATGACGTGCGCCTCTCTTCAGGGGGCGCTAAGAAAAAGGTTTTTCATAATAATTAAACACTATCCTACATTCTTGGCACATTGCACCTACATAATATTGTTCACGAAATAAATGTAATTTGTGAAACATAAAGATTGCTTCGCGCTTGAATAAAACTTGGTTTTTCGGTATTAGTGTTTGTTCCCTCCAAACACAGTCGTGCTTCAATCGCAGCACCCATAATTCCCCTTGCTGGTGTCGTTGGCAATAGGTTCTGAACCACTTTTCGCCTGAAGCTTCGCGACCTATTTGGATCGACCTTGGACATGCTTGTACTGTTTGTAAGCCATTATCTGTTCGACCCCCGCCGTCATGCTAAACCTTTATGCTCCATAGTGCTTTAAGTGATATACTATCGAAGATAACACAAGAGCACACACTTGAAGCAAAAGTCCTCGCAAATACTCATCCCTTATCAACTTGAACAAGTGCTCGAAGTACTTGCATCATTTGTTTGCAGAAGCCACAGAAAAGGCAGCTCGAGTTAGAGAAAATGTTGCTATAACTTTACAAACAGTAGGGAACCCAGTTTTTTAAGCACTCACCCATTATTCTGGCAGATTCTTTGCTGCAAATATAAAGCCACTACCGCTTGTAATCTAATGCTGTTTAAAACCGTGAACGTCTTCAATAGACAATCACAAGCTTTTTCAATAGAAACACTGACTTTTTGCACTCACATGACTCAAGAGCTATTAGGACAAAATTATTTTAAACAACAATAAAGAAAGCTAAAGGTTCTTCCCATAAAAAATGACTTTGCCAAAGCAAGTTCAGGTCTCTCTGGCAAAAGACGTGTGCACAGATGTGTGTGTTCCTACATCGACAAACTTTAAGTAGCTAGGCACATACATTCTTATCACCACCACCGCCACATTCTACACACCTTGCCAGAAGATGCTGCATACTGTGGCATGGTACTGTCGTACATAGCATGTGCATGGCAAACAATAGCAGTTATGTCCAAGATTTCTGAGCACACAGTTGCACGTTTTCCAGCCTTTTTTGCCTGATCACACATCACACCCAAGCAACTCCGGATAAGTAAAGACAAATCAGTGCAAGCACTAAAGTACAACTAGCTATTGCAAGCAAAACATCATATGATTATGCATCTCCATATCCCACAGTACATAAGAAGAGGCTTCAGGCAAGACACCAACCAGTGCAAACATTAGGTAGTATTGGGTTCATAGTACCAAAACTGCACAGCATTGGTTATGAATGATGCTGTAGTTAAAGACTCCAGGTTACTTTAACTGTCTGGTGGTTCCTTAAAGGGACACTAAAGAGAAACAATGAATCGGTCTAGATCAATAAATTGTGCTCTGAGAACTCTAATGTCGTTAATTTCGCCATCATAGGTTTATTAATAGAGGGGAAAATAGAGTCCAAAGTTTAATTTTTAAATGTCGCACCGAAATCTCCCCGTGTGACGTCACGGATTTCAAAGTGTATTTATCGTATTTTGGCGCCATTGACTCAACAAAATTACCCCAAACTTGGTATGTTAAGCCTATGGCACCCTCAGAGGACAATGTACTTCATTTGTATCAATTAGGAACTACGTAGTCCCTAGAAAGCGCCGTCAAAACATGTGACGTCACGGGAATGGTGTGAAAACTTCAAGGTGGTGTCGCCACCCACATTTTGTTTTTGCGCATTTTCTCGCTTACTAAGCGTCTTCTCGCAGCAAGCGCGGTGTTTTTGGTATCGTGAAAGAGTACTTTACTAATATGACAAAAATCGTTTTGCTCTTTAGTGTCCCTTTAAGGGGCCCTGCAACACATTTGCAAGTAATCATCAAATGGCTTCATTCAGGGAGTTCATTGTGTTTAGAATCCGTCAAGCACGAGCGGAGTTACAGGGATTTGTCGCACGTTGTAAGCGCTTTCTTTCTTATCTCGTCTCAACGAGCGCGCTGGAAGCTAAGTATGGAGGGGTGGCAAGGGGGAAAGAAGTTAGTTCACGCACATGTCATGACCTTGAGCACTGTTTCTTTTTTTTTCCTCGACGCGTGGGTGTGATCGCGAGCAAGCGGACGGGCACTTTGCGCCATCCCGCGGCGGCAACATGCTGCACTTTAATGTTTGGGTCACATGTCCTCGAGAGCCTTGACTACAGGTCGGCAATGTTTCATGACTATGCTCAAGAAGTGTTGCAGGGCCCTTTAACATGCACTCAACTATAGTACACGAGTGTGCTTGCATCCTACCCTCTTAGATATTTGGCCATGAGGGCCAGGATTCAAGTGCTCGGAAGCGTACCACAATATAAACACTGGCCCGCTTAATTAAACTGAAGAGGGCTGCGCCATGAAAACCCAGCAAAGAATTTACTTTTCCCAGGCCAATAATCTATTCAAGGTTTTGACATTACATCGGATCAAGTGATTTTAACAGTTGACAGTAACACCAAGCTAAAAGCATTCCCAGGTGAAAATTTCCTGCTGGTTTCCTGCTGGTTGTACTGGTTCCAGCAGGATGCTTACTGGTCTTCAGCTGGTTCCAGCAGGGTGCTTGCTGGTTTTATGCTGGTCCCAGCAGGCATCCTGCTGACTGTACTGGTTCCAGCAGGGTGCCTACTGGTTTTGTGTACTGGTTCCAGAAAGGATACCGGTTTTTTCCTAGGATGCTGCTGGAACCACCAAGTAACCTGCTGGTTTTCAGTTGGCTTGAACTGGTTCTAGCGATGCACATGAAATCGCTGTGAATGAACAGCTGCAAATCACCTTTCCAGCATCGTTTTCAGCAGGAAATTGCTCTCCAGGCTTGGAATTTTCCATTCCAAGCTGGCTGGAAATAAGAACCATTCCTAGCTTAAAGGGCATTTCCAGAGTCGGGAAGTCATATTTTCAGCTGGAAGTCTTTCCAGTTTCAGTTGGGAAATGATGTGCTAGCAGGAAATTTTCCTGTCTTGAAGTACAAAAACAACTCCAGCTGCATTACAGTGCGCTATAAACAAGTGACGTACATAGCATGTTGTGCATTCATAAGATGATAATCTTCGTCACACTGTATATATATACATAGTGCACATTTTACAACAGAGATCTAAAGTGCTCCGTACGGCTGGGTTACGAAACAATATCGTCGAAAAAAACGCACTTTTATTCTACCTTTCCTGTAGATGTGCGTCCGACCGACGCGGCTTATCTTGCTAATGTAAACGTTCAACTAAAGTTTGGTCATACTGAACCGTTGCGCAAACGGGTAGTGTTTACGGCATAGCGGTTACTTCCCTGCGAAAAGGAGCTTCTTGTTATGAACATTCGCCATTTTCTGCCACGATCGGACAGCAGCGAACTTTGCTAGCTAAAGGCTAAATTGCTCTAAAGAAGCGAACACCGCCGAAAAGAACGCCGCATTGCTAAGTGAAGTCATTTTTGATGACATCTCAGTAGCATTAGTCTCGTATCTTTTCTTGATGTTTTCCGGCGCTATTGCTAAATAGTGACCAACTTTATAATGTAAATACTACATTGTGAAAAAGTTGTATTTTTTATTTACGTGTAACAGCATTATAAGGGTGGCCAATACACCGTATAAATTATCATGACATCGCGTAGCGCCAAAGCTTCGTACAGCACATGACAGCTAGTCATGATGCCTTCTTTGCATGTGTGTGCTCGCTAGTGCAGCGAAGTAGCGAGTTTACTAGCGGAACTTATGCGGCATTAATTAACATGTAACAGTTTTTGTTCAGTTTCATCCGTGGAAAGTGTAACGAGTCAATAGCAGCATATCCGAGTGGTTTTTGGTGCTGTACTATGCGGCGTCTTGATTTCATCAGTGCCGATCGAGGACACCGATTTCCTCAGCTCTCCTTCTTCCATTTGTAGGTGAGTGGTGCACTTATATATTTCAAATATGTAGCGAACGTTTGTCCCGAACGCTTCTATGCTTATTAAGCACGGTGTCATTGCACCTTGGTGTAGTACGCGATGTACATATATGCACGAAGCACACATACCGGTTTGTGTAAGCAGTCTTTGTCTCCGTGCAACATTGTTGCGCATATAGACGAAAACAACGAAGACCAGTGATCGTGCTTGCCGCTCCGGGTTAGAAAGGGAGAAGACGAGGTGAAAATCTCTAATTAGCCAGCCGCTCCTGAGCTCACCCTCACGACGTGATAAACAGCCCCTTCTAGCCTTAACGGTCTCTTGCAAGCGTAACAATATCTTTAAATCTACTTTGTTGAGTGAATTAATGGCTATGCAAAAGTTAGATGTCTGCAGTCGTGATCTGCATAGGCAATCAAACCTTTTATTTTGTTACAGATTGCCTGCGTGTCACTGGGGTGCATTGAACAACAAAAACACCGCTGCTGTGGATCAAGGCCTCCTGCAGATCTCTGTCCAAAAAGATTCAAAATGTCAATCGCAAAGTGAAGCCGGCAAAATGAACTATTTCAAGTGCATACAAAGATTTTCAAATGAAATATATTACTTCCAATAGACCTTTTTGTGTTATACTGTGTTCTTAATGGGATTTTGAAAAAGCTACATCAATGGAACTACAAGCTCCTGAGGGGAGCCAACTGCGCTGGAACCAGCAGCTACTGGTTCCGTGGCCTGCTGGTTCTATCACCTACTGGTTCCATCGCCTGCTGGTTCCATCACCTACTGGTTCCATCACCTACTGGTTCCAGTAGCTGCTGGGAATGTGCTAATAAACCATCACTACTGGAACCAGTAGCGAACCAGCAGGAAATTTTCACCTGGGTTACATGGTGTAAGACTGCAATGGGTGTGTGCAGGAGAAAATGCAGTGAAGGAAAACGCAAGAGTGTGTGGTGAAAAGACCGCGTGGGCCCGATCCTGATGCCCGCTGGCCTGGACTGCGCTTCAAGATACAGGCGCTGGCTAGACGCAGGCCTATTTATTAACAGACCTAGCGTTGACGCCGTGTGGGCATCTCTGCATCAAGCAATCTGTGCAATGGTAAAGTGAAAAGTTTGACTTTTCAATTTAGCTAGGACAGGCTTTTATTTTTTACCCTAGAAAACAAAATAACAAGTCTAATCCTTCTGTTTCTTTTTTACTATTTAATTGTTTCAGTAAAAATGACCCTTGTTTTACTGGAAGAAAAATAATAAACTAAAAACCACTCTTTATATGACTGTCACTGATACTGAGACGGCACTATCTTGCAACAGCAATATTATGTTATTGCAACAGCCTCATTTCAGTGCTTTACTTTACTGCAACACACTGATGATTGCTTTTGGCTGTCACTGCAGATGGCTTCCCCCATTGTAATGTTTTTAGTGGAACTTAAAACTTATAGACAAGTGCTTCATGATGGGCTCAGCAACATAATTATGGGAGCACAATTTTCCATTTTCTTTATTTTTGTGCTCAAGTAAGAACACACATTTGTAGTAATAGCTGCTTTTGCACTTACTACAATTTTAGTCTTTTTTTTCTTGCAGTAAAAGCAATTTACAAGAGCCATCTTGTTGCAACAACAATTAGAACACTAGAGGTACATTCACCCTGATGCTGTCATGGCAGAGGATCCATATGCTGCATGTAAGATGAGCAAAGTTGTAGACATGGAGGCCATTTAGCTGCAGAAGCACTGTAGCCAAGTTATGTCAAGTCACCCTCAAGCAAATTAGGGTTAGCTGGTGTTCAGTATACACACCGGTATAAAGATATAGGATCACCATAGGTGTGAGCAGGGTTCCCCATCAGGGGGGGGCAAAGGTTCATCGCAGCAACCCCCCCACCCTACAATGTCAATGTATGGGGCAGATTTTGAGCCCCCCCCCCCTCTTAGTTGACTAGAAGGGTCAATGTACAGGGCAGATTTTGCACCCCCCTCTTAGGCGATTAGGGGTGGGGGGCGGCCGTCACCCCTGCCCCCCCTGTGCGCACGCCTATGAGGATCACCCTCATGCTCCAACATGTTACAACATCCACTGTTGCCAAGAACAGCGTGCGCACACACATCTACAATCATGTTAGCAGCTGTGTGCTTTCCATACCGTGGTGCACACACCAATCAGAGTTAAAATGACTGTAAAAGCCACACTAAGATATGGTGCTGATAAGTACCAGAAGTTCTCAGTTTATTGTCTTCATTTCATGAGCCACCAGTGTGCAACACCATTAACATGACCCAGGATCAACTCCACCTGCCTGCAAAATTCATTATGACCTACAGCAAAATGCAGAATGCTTCTGCAATGCCTAATCCGATGCCCTTATATGCGCCATCTAGAGGGGCTATGAATGCAAGTGCAAGTGAGCTGTATGGAGTTTTTGTCAGCATGGATCACACTACTTGCAGTAGACTGTGCTGTGCTAAAATAGCCCAGTATCATTACATTAAGTGCTCCCTGCATACACTCATTTTACATGTATGTAGAAAAAGTGCCGTTCATAACTTTCCGCGGAGGCACAGTACTGAACACTCTACCGCATGCAGTGCACGCCAGCGCATGCGGCCAGCGCTAGCGCCCGGTGATTGTGACGCCTTTGGCGACGCCAGCAACGCGCGTAAGGGGGGAGGAGGGGAAGGCACGGGCAATCCGACCGCGTAAACGATCGGCGCGCACTCACCGTGAGCAGCCTGCTCTGGTTGTCCAGGCTGACCATGGGCTCGATGGGGTTCGAGGAGCGGCCGAACATGTAGGTGAGCCCAAGCGCCGCCGCTGCTCCCGCCGCTGCCACCACGCCGTGCACGCCGCCCACGTACGATAGGTACTCGCTCATCCCGAATAGGGACGGTCCTGCAACAGACGTGGGACACGCGCGTGATCAGATATCATTTACGCCACGTCCCAGCCGGGCAAGCGTATTCGACTGAGCACTGTACGTCCGTCGCTTGCTTCTGCCAACCACCTCCCGTATCCCCCCCCCCCTTTTTTTTACTCCCCCCTCCTCTCTCTCTCGCTCGCTCTCATTTTTCTTCCGTTCGTCAGGTCAGCAACCGCCGTGTACTAAGTCGTGCTCGACATTGTCATGCCACTGAAACTGAAAGGCGCAGCCTTCGAATGTCAAAAAAGAAGGAACGAAAGTGGTGCGAAGGTTGGAAATTTTCCTTTCCGTGTCAATCCCTCCGCCCGTCTTCGCTTCACTTACTGCCCTGTTGGTAAGCCTACGGTCGCCAAAGAATCCACAGTCCTGTGTTGTACGGTTCAGAAATGACATTTTCCGATGCAGCCACAGTGTAAATGCAGCGACAAAAGGCTCTGAACAATTTCGGTCACCAGATAGCGCGTAATAAAACAACTACTTATTTATTTATTTTTTCTTCAGAAAGGCAAGATATTATGGCTCACAGGCCCCCGTCACGTTACTCAACTCTACTATGCATCCATTCAGCCTATAAAACGTTATAGAGTTACCAGTGGTGGTATTTTGTAAGCATTCCAAAAACGGACGGAGGCGGTCCGTCCGTTTGAGTCGCACGTGACCAGTCAATGTGAGCACGCGATTCGTCGCGGCGCTCGTCACGGCTCACATTGACCAATCGCGTGCGACTCAAACGGACGGACCGCCTCCGTACGTTTTAGGAATGCTTACAAAATACCGCCACCACGGAGTCATATATCTATATATAATTCTAGACTGCTAGTCAGCGTTGGGACAGATGGAGGAATAGTAACAGGAGATCGTGAAAGCGAAACTGATGATGGTGTTGGTATGAATAGAGAGAGCCATGATAAAAAATCCACACAGATCTCTTTCGGGAGTTGTCTAATACCCTTGTTACACAGGCAAGGTAACCGCAGTTACGACCAACAACCACGGTTGACCGCGCTGAACCACGGTTAGCGCCAACCACGGTTCGCCGATGTTACACAGCGCACAAGCGTCCTCGGTTAAAGCGGACTTGCTTTGGCGTGAATGGCTCTGCGTCTGGCGGCAGTCCGGCGTTCCACTCGGCTGTTATTGCCGCGTCCACTTTCGCATTCCTTGAGGTGCTCCGTAGATGATGTAAATTGTTTTCCCAAAGCCTAATCAGGCTTTTCGTGGTTCTTGCAGTCCAATTCGTTTTTCACGAACGCTCGCCGGCGTGCACACGTCCTCCATAGAGGCCGCCATTTTCTCGGTTAACTGCCAAACCGAGGTCGCCAAGCTCGGTTTGGTACAACCGCGGTTAGCGGCATAACCGCGGTTTCGCTAACGTGTAACATAGTACGAACCGCGGTTACACTAACCGGGGTTGAGGCTGTCTGTGTAACAAGGGTATAAGTGATATGCGCAAGCGTAGAACTGAATTGCAGGAAACTCCACGGCTGCTGCCTTCTCTGGAACGTTGTCGTCGCGCGGCATCGGCGCGGCGTCTTTCACCTCCTTTCCAGCGTCTGGAACAGCCCCACGGAAGGCGCATCGCACGACCACCGAAACGCATGCGGCATTAAATTTTCGCAAAGTCAGAATTTTTTAACAGCGGAGCTGTTTAAGCTTTGCAACACCCCGCGTCGATTCCTCAAAAACTCGGCCGGGTATGGGCCACATAAATTGGCCACTACAGAGTACAGCTAAAGCCCCTTCTACCTTCGTAGAGGGGCTCTAAGGGGTACTGACACGAATAGCTTCATTTGTCTTTTTTTTTTTGCGTCAAATGAAAGGTCAAGCCCTCAAGAGCCTAGAAAAAGTAGCGTTAAGCGCGAGTGAGCCCTGAAAAAGTAATTACAGTATGTTTTTAAAAGCTTGTTTCGGTTCCTACTGCACCCTGACGTCACAACACGGTATGAGCTTCTCGTCACGCTGAATATACCGCGGCTCCGTTGGTGATGCACAAGCGGATATTTTGGAAGTTTTGATGACGCACAAGCGGCCATCTTTGAACTATAGCCTGACGTCAAGCTAGTGTCGATGTCAGTAGGTGCGCCATGGAAAAATTGACTTTAATATCAAATTAAAATATCTTATCAGCATTTGCTGAGCACCACAGTTGCTCAGAGCCGTCTTTGCATACAGGCGATTTGTATGACAGAGTAAACTCGCCTTCGAAAAATTGTTAAGTACAGCGGGTGCAATGGAAAGCGAATACGGTGGAGGGAGAGAGCGGAGCGAAGGAAAGTGAGGCAGAGCGGTGGGGAAGAAGGGTGGAGCCTGGGGTGGGAGAGAGTAAAGTCTATAAAACGAGGACTGCTGAGGCAAGGAGCTGGGAGGGAGGCGAGCGTTAACCGAAAACTCGGCTCGGTGAAGTGGAGAAAAGGAAGGAAAGAAGAAGTGGAGAGGTGGAGGAAATTAAATAACTTAAATGTTGGCTTTACAAATATATTTGAACGAGGGCTTCGGAGAAAGCGCTTGTACATTTGTCTTGCACCGCCGGCACAACGCATTCACATGGTTCAGATATAGTCACACCAAGCGTGGGAATCTAGTCCAGTGGGCCTTTGCAGCGTGGTACCCTAGGTTCGAAACCCAACACCGCCAAGAAAATTTATATCGTCTTATATTTATTTTTTACAGCCATTCGTCTTACGTATAGGGACGGACGGACGGATAGTCTTCTCGTCGAATCAGCATAGAAATGCTCACGCATTTAAAAAAAAAGGGGGGGGGGGAGCTTAGCCGAAACTATACACTAAGGTGAACGAAAGGTGAGGGCACGTATGCGTATTTCGCCGATTGTTAGGCTCTCACCACCTCGCTGCGACTAAGTCTATGAGTTATCACCGCAATGAATTATCTTTACCATTCCCCCCTCCTCCCTGAATTTTTTCAATTTTGCATGTGTATATATACACGCACACATAGAAACGGACGCACGAACGTTCATAAAGTAAGATTGACGCCCCCCCCCCCCCCTTCCCCCAAAATAATTCCTGGCTACGCGCCCCTGGATAAATATTTATTTACTTATCTTCATACTGAAATCTTCGACACGCCATAATCCTTGTCCCGCTTTAACTGAAACATATTCGATGTGCCTCGCCCCACGACGGAGACTTAACGTTGTCCGAAAAACACACCGCGCGTCTCGTCCACGCCCACAAAGAAGCGCATTTTCTTCAATCGTAACAAAAACGCACGCTATTTTAAAACATGCACCCATTTCTTTATAAAACAAATAACGCAGTAACGAGTTCAGGATATCGCCGTTTTCCAGACGTGCTCACCAGCGCCTCAAGTATGCTGCTACACACGTTTAGTGCACCGAATGAAAGGCCAGGGCACATGCACGTTTAAGTGTACAGTGTGGAACACTTCTGACGTAAAGGCAGTCACAGGGGCTGGTGGGGGGCGGGGGGGGGGGGGGAACTGGCGGCAGTGACGATGCCAGTTCAGCCAAGTGAAACGTGTACGAAAACTTCAAAATTGGCTAGCGCGAAAATCGACACGGACTAAGAAGGAACACTGATGTACAGGACAGGCGCTGTACATCAGTGTTCCTTCTTAGTCCGTGTCGATTTTCGCGCTAGCCAATTTTGAAGATTATGAACCAACTAGCCCAACAACGTATACTCTTAAGTGTACGAAAACGCGCGTCAGGCGCGCCGCCGAGCGTCAGATGCGGCACCCCCGCGACGCTCGAGGTTGAAGAGGCGGAAGCACTCAGACGCAAGCCGTCTAACCGTGACGAGCGTGCAGCGAACGCCTGGTGGGGTGTCCTCGGATTTAAAAAAAGAAAAGAAAAAAAGAGAAAAAAATCTGTCCTTGGGAACGAACGACACGTATGCATTACACGTATGCCGGAGCAATGTCGTGACGTAGGCAGTGTCGGAAACGAAACGTGCTCGCATCTCGACACGTCATGAGGCCATGAACGCTCGCTCATGTCATGCGTGTCAAATTTCCGAGTAACACATTTGACGTTCAACAAAGCACACCCCGTCATCAGGATCCAGCACTACGAGCAGTTTGTGCAAAAACGAACCTATGAGGGCTCTCCGCCAAGGGATGAAAGCTGGCAACGGGACGTTAAGGCACGGGCAATTCAGTACGCATAATACATCATTCGCACATAGCACGCGACAGTGTGTATACCTTGAAATGAAATTGCAGCAATTAAGTGGTATGTGGAGAACTTGGTGGCGCACATTACGAGAGATAAACGCGATGATCATGACAGACGGCTGTGAGTTAATTATTAATTTAAATTAGCGAAGAAAACTATCGGGTAGAAAAGCACGCAGGAATGAATGCCATGTCCACTCTAACTCTCCTAGCTTTCTACCTTACTATCTTTTCATACACAATACATAATGACTCGAACAAGTTGGCGTTGTACGTGTTTTGCTCGCGAGATTCGCGACACAAAACGTCGCCAACTGTCTCACTCTTAATCGTGGGGGGCTAGTTGGTTCTGCATTATAGTGAATTAATAACAGCGCGAACCGACGAAACGAGAAGGCCCGACCATGTGTGCGTCGCCTTGTCATCTCGTCCTCGTCGGTTCGTGCAGCTGTTACTGTCTCAACCATTTCCGTGTTTAGAGGGAAGGACAAATCGAGTACGCGCTTATGAGGGCACGTCAAAACGAGAGTTACAGGTGCCAAAAGTGCGGACAAGCCAAAGCATAAGCATATACAGAATTAAACGTGGCTAGTGCACTGGAAGTCAGGCTGCAAAGAGTCAGGCTGCTCAAAGCCATCCTACGATGAGCCACACGAAAAAAAGTAACTTTTACTTCGTATTACAAAATGAGCATAAGACCCGGTCAACAACGCGGTGTTGATAAGACTAAAGATTTCCAGTACTCCTGCTTCCAGTGTTCCCCACACCGAAGACCAAGACGCCTAAAACGAGACGACAGAATCACAGGGCAATGTCAACGTTAGCGCGCTCCAGGAGTTTAATGGCGCGAGGGCACCAAACAGACGCCGGAACAAAACGCGCTCAATATCCAGCTCACCATTGTTGACGTGCGAACACACGCGGACGGTCGGAAACAGCGGGCTAGAAACGATCTGTCAGAAACGGTGTATTACAAGAGCTAAATGGTAGCAATCCCAACAGAGCGCATGCCGACTCACGGCAGCTGCGGATAGTGCATAGCGCCTTTAATCAGTGCACTAGTGGATGCCTTGGGCGGGCGCCGAAGGCACAAATGGCAGCAAACCGCGCGAGCGAGGACGGGTCGAAAGCGCAGCTGCTGCGGCGTTAGACGCACACGTAGCAACTTGTGACGAATGCAACTTTGCTGCGGGTCGGTGTCTTTCGTTTGCACACGCGTGCTCGTCACGATAATCCATCGCGCAGAGCGACAGCGAGTGCGCGATTTCGCCCGATCAGAGTGAGCAGCTGCGAAGCCCATCAACAGAGCTTATGGACGACGACCATGCCAGTGTGCACAGTACCGAGTGCGCGTCGCTGAAAAACAGAATCGTTAATCATCCCGTGTTTCGACTCTTCCCATGTGCAAAATGAACGAATGAACGAGGAAACTACAACGCATAAATCGTAACGGAGACACCCCCCCCCCCCCCCCGCTAAGATCACTGCGCGGGCGAACAGGGCTGGTGTTGGATACCGTGAAAAGCGGGCACAGACAGATCCCTCGACATTCTGATTACTTGACAAAACAACTAGGCCAAATTAACACTCTTGCACAAGTATTCTTTCACCGGTAGCGCTTTAAAGTTCTGGAGATGAACTCGTACGGCCCTTAGCTCAGAAGTGCACAGATGTGACGCTTTGCTTCTCAGCACAAGGTTGCATGTTGGATTGTAGAAACAGCAATGCACCAACGCATCGGAGAGATTAAAACATTATTGGAAAAAGAAAAGGAAAAAAAAATTAAATTTCGTTGGGCCTCCTAGACCAAGGCCCCACTGGCTTGAACGGAACGCACGATAAAGGTGGTCCGAAGCACGGTCGCTGCTGCTGAGCCTGTCGCTTCATCTTCTTTTCCTGCATAGCCTCTCTTTTTCTTCCCCCTCCCCTTAATCACAACTAAAAACAACGTACCCCCGTGTCATCCTTCATTAACACTCTTAACGTTACGCCAATAATTCGACATATGGATTGCCTCCTTACCTTTCACGAAATATAGGAATCTTCAACACTAGGGCGAGCGAAAAATGCCCCGCACGGCCTTCGATCAATTCTGCAGTTTTTCCCCTTACTGAAAACTACATACGAGCTAAATAATGAACAGGAGAGAAGAGGAGGCTTGACAGGTGTGCACAACATACGCCCTGAGATTGAAAAGATGAAAATCGAAGTGAACGACTGTTGGGAGGAATTTTAGGTGAACCGTACTGAAACCCATTCAGGCACGGCGAGTCGCATAAACTACACGATTTAAAGGCGACGCGAGGCCATCTGAGAATACGGCGCTAATGAACGGTGTACACACAATAAAGGCGGAAGGAGAAAAAACATGCACGAGAAAGGCGTAGCTATACTTCCTTTCAGCCGCGGGTCTACGAAGTCCCTCCGTAAACTCATCCATGTGTCATTTTTCGTGCACTCATAGTACAACTGCGCAGGCGCGCAGCGTACCTACCAAGTCAACAGTGAATTTTAACAGGCTGTACTCGGTTATGACAGTTAATAAAACCTGTAGATGAGGTTGCGTCGCACATACACACGAAAACAAGTGCCCTTTGCGAAACGATAGCTCAAGCGCTTTTTCGTCTGCTGCAATCCGAAAAAAAAAAAAAAGAAATGGAAGAGAGCCCGGAGCCATCCGGTCACTCTGCACAGGTTCGGATATATACCGTCCGAATAAAGAACCAGAACTAACCTGAGACGGTGGGAGTAGACAATGTATTCCATCATATGTGCCTTAATGTTGCAAGTTTGCATTTTCGTTAGTGCCTGCGATTCAAGCGATCCCAGAACCCCCCGCGGGCGCGCGATGCACTATGGGAAAAGTGTGTACGGCGAGCCCGCCGGCTGTTCCGTCGCTCGCTGCTCGTTGGCGCCGTGGGAGCACCAAACGAAAAAAACGCGTCGCCGCTGGTTGACTATTAAATCCTAAATACTACACGTCTGAACGCGCCTGCTTGTATCTCTACACATGAAATGCGAAAGGAATGATGCAGTCAGTGTAAGTATTACCGAGCGGATGTATACCGGATGTAGCAGTTAAGCGGCATGCGAGTAATCACGTGCTGATACATGCAGTCAAAACGTGCCATCGTGAGCAATGTGAGCTAGAACACCGAATTCCTATTTATTCAATGATTACTTGTTCACAAGCCGCTATGGCATTTAATGCCATAGCGGCTCGTGATCGGATTTTACCAAACTGTAGAGAGGTGTTACAGTGTTCAGGTATACGGGTGATTATTTGATTTTAATTGACAAGTCACGCGCTGTACAAAAAAGTGAGCACATTCTAAACGTGCTTAAAGAAAAAAAGATATGGGACTAGAATTCATTTGCGAGATGCCTTGCTCTGATAACTTGCAGTTTCTTATTGATACATGTTTTTAAGTTTCACTGCGGAGCATGTTTGCGGGCAGTAGAGCCCGCGTTCAGCGAAATCGGTGTTTAATTTCGCGTCGGCGCATTCGAATATTGTTAAACGAGGAATTGTGATGTCATGATTACGCACAGCATTGGAAAAAATTTTGTGCACATAAGGTGAGCAGTAGATTCCAGCTGCAAAGTGATCAAAGAGGCGGGACATCCTGCGTATCGCGGTATCGGTTTGCGAAAATCTGTTCGCATGGCAAAGAAAGATTAACACGGACCAGGGGCGTAGCCACGTTAGGGCACACCGGGCCCGTGCCCCCCCCCCCCCGAAATTTTTTTTTTGCCATAGCATACAGAGCAGAAAATGACACTCGACCACATCTGCCTGCTCGTCCCCACTACAGATCAAGGAGGTGGCCCCCCCGAAAAAAATTTCTGCCTACGCCCCTGACACGGACGTCCTCCATCCGTAAATATAATGAAGAAACTAGAAATATTGCAGTTATTCTACATATGTTTAAGAAGTCGCATGGCCTGAAGAACGTAGGGAAGCGATGTGGGGTCGGAAGGTTGTGTTTGCCGTCCCAAAGAAGCTAAGTTGCATTAAGGTCGCAGGGGTCTGCGGTGGGCATAGAAAAATGCGATCAGAGGCATGCCATTTCTTTTGTACATTGTGTAGGAGTTAACCGCAAATTTCTCTTTCTTGTGTCCACATGTACACCGGCCAGACTGGTCGATGTATTAATACGCGCCTCAGCGAGCATCGAAGTTCATTGAATGGAGCCGTCTCATCTCGCATCGCTATGTCAGTCATGAAAATGTAATCCCATCTTCGAAAGCACAGTAATTTTGTATCATCAACCTAATCGGACAACGCGAGAGACTTAGGAGGCATATCATGTCACAAATAACGCCACACTTTGTGTCAGTCAACCTGCTCAGTCGTTACAAGACAAAGAATTCAGCTTTATTAATCTACTGTAAGCACGCGCCTTGGTTGTTTGACATTTTGTGCCTCTTTATGACACGCGCGACGCACACCCATTTTAGTATATATGTTTTTTTTTTTTTTTCACGCATGCAATAAACTTTCAGTTGTGTGTGAGCGCTGGTTTGTGCATTTCCTTCCTTGTACTGCTCCTTTCTTTTTTCGCTCTAAGTATTATTCCAACCTGTAGTTATAGCACCAACGAAGGTTAGTAGGCACTTATAGTTCGTTACATATATGGTGCGAGCGGCGCAATGAATGTATCTCATTTCCCTAAATGCCGACTACACTTTCTAATGTACTCTTTAAATATCAGAACCTCACATTGTACTCGTCGACAGTGTCGATAGACGCTGATTCCAAATGCATCCGCGAGTCATAGACCGCTCCTGCACTTCATAGGCAACCGAGTTGTATTTTTTTTCCATTTATGCCGTAAGGCTCACTGGCGCCAAAAAGAAATAATAAATAAAAGGTCACGCTTCTGAGCCGCGCAACTGATCCAACAGCGGGACAGATGGAAGTCGTCGAGAGGCCGTCGCAACTAAACACTGAACTTTGTGACTGAATTGCGCAGTAACATGTTGCACCTTGCCAAATTCACTGTGTCTAAGTCCTGGCACGGCGCAAGCGGAAAGTACAGTGTACGGAATGCTACAGCGCGAGGCCCGCGCGTTCGTCGCGGCGGCTGCTGCGGCGTACACACATTTCCCATGAGCACTTGCGCGCCCGTTGGTGGCGCTCGTGTGCTTGACGAAGGAGACATCCACGTGAGTGCACACACGCGCGACTGCTTCACGTATACCAACTGCTACGGTTCAGCGGTTATGACCTTCTGCTGCCGAGGGCGAGAACACGAGTTCCTTACTGCAGTACTCCGAGAAAAAAAAAAAGGATTACTGAGTTTTCTGAGACGATCGCAACAACGATATGAACATTATAAGGCACGCCGTAGTTGGGAATCCGGAAAATCCGTAGAGGGGAATCATTCTACGTACGTGCACATCAAAGCACACGCGCGTCTTTGCAATTCACCCCCATTGAAATGCGGCCGAAATGCGGGTCAAGAGCAACCCGGAGTCTGCCGAGGCTTTCGCGTTTGTCAAACGCCCGTCTGAGGCCACGACAATGGGACGAGAAGTTGCAAAAGGGTGATGTCAAGACGGGAACATACGACCGCTGCAAGCGGCTGAAGGTGACCGTCACGGAGAGGGGGCCAATAGGTGGATAGCGAAAAAAAAAAAAAAAAAACGCAAGAGATTGGGGTATTGTGGCCTTAGTCTTCTCTTCTGCACTGACTTCCGGTACAAGACGCTTTGCCGCCGTATGGGCGCTGTTGTTTGAGCCTGACAACGTTCTAAGGTCGCCTACTAAGCAGTTACGAAATGTGCGAACGGTCATTCCTTCATTCATGCCCCATACATATCCGGACTCCTGCATGTTGTTTCAGCAGCTGAGTGTTTGTGCCTTGTGCTATTCCGCGATGCGCAGCGCCTATAGGGGCGCCACTGAAAGCCGCGTAGCGGCGGCCGTTGCAACCGCTGGTGGGTCGCGTAGCAGACGCTTCATTTGCGCGCGTGCGATTTGCCGTTTGTGCGCGTCCCAGATAATTACTTTTGCGGCGATAGTGCGCGCAAAGGAGCCGCACTTTATGATAGTGGACATGTGTCCGATGTCAAAGGTGTGTGGGACGACAATGTACGTCACCATACGCGCCAAGTGTTTGCCACAGACAAGCGTCAACAAGCTTCCCTACGAAGTGGAGCTCATCGTACCCTTACAAAAATGGCTAGTAACATTGAGTACACCACCTAGTAACCATCTATTGACATTGGTGACCGTCTAGTAACATTTGCGATCTAGTAACATTTGTCAATAGACCGTCTAAAGACACCTGCTTCTTACTTTTGTATAAAGACTATTTTATGTAGACCGTCTAAAGACCTCCTTCTTACTTTTGTATAAAGACTATTTTATGTAGACCGTCTGAAGGCCTGCTTCTTACTTTTGTATCAAGACTATTTTATGTAGACCGTCTAAAGACCTCCTTCTTACTTTTGTATAAAGACTATTTTATGTAGACCGTCTGAAGGCCTGCTTCTTACTTTTGTATCAAGACTATTTTATGTAGACCGTCTAAAGACCTCCTTCTTACTTTTGTATAAAGACTATTTTATGTACACCGTCTGAAGGCCTCCTTCTTACTGACGTATAAAGTCAATTCTAAATACACTCCCTGAAGGCCTCATTTATAAGTACTATTTTTAATGTACCTTCAAAAGATGATTTAGCTTTAGCTAGGGATGCAAAGTCATCGAACATTAAACCTCTCCGCACTTTCCCATCCCTAAAACGCGTATGTCTTCACATATAATTGTGCACGTGCCGACGAGGACCTACACAGATGTAATAATACGGCATGCAGGTCCTCGCTGCATGTACGCATGCAGCGGCTTTATATGAGAAAGGCTCCCGCAAAATTCGCTAATTGAAAAAAGTCGTTGAATGTTCGGCGGATTTTTAGTAAAAGATAGGTGTGCCTCAGTGGCATCTATAAGCCCACCGCAAATTGAATGTTTGTTGCTTAATTACACGGAAGAGAAGTGTCCCATCTGAGCTACATTGGAGGTCAAGATGTGGTGCCTATATATACTCGGTGACCAAAGTTTGGTTGTGAAGAGCGGGTGGTGAGCGGTTGTCAGTGTGAGTGTTGTATTACTTTGCGAATGTTGTGTGCATGTTTGTGTACGTGTGATCGAGTTTGCGTGTTTCGATGCTAATTTAATTAAAGATTCTCTAACGCATGGTGCGACAGCGAAAAGCTCCCCCTATGGATGTAAACAAATACTCCCCTCAGCTTATCCAAAACCTCCGTCCTTAAAGGGGGTAAATTTTTTATTCCCCTGGACGGAGCATATAAAACCCCCCATAGGCGCGTGCGCTAGAGGACGAGTCCATTTACTCCCATCTCGGCTTTTTTTTGGTCACAGTGTCTGTTGAACATTGTTGATAGGGCGTTACTACGAGGTCACCAGACAACCTATGAACATGAGTCTGTTCAAAGTTGGTGGCCAATTGCAGCCAGAGCGTTGATTGATTGTTGGTACAGACGTCTAAAGACAGTTGGTAGAAACTTTTGATTGTTGGTAGGTTCTAGTAACAATTGTCTTTAGACCGTCAACTTAATGTTACCAAATATTTTTGTAAGGGTAAGTACACCGCCTTCGTTATAACGTCGCGATCAATAATGCCTGCATGCGTTGACGCGTGAACCAACGTTTTTTCTCCACACAGTAGCTTCGTTTACGTGCCATGTGTTTATATAGTAGATTTTGAGGGAGCGCTGTCGCACCGGCGTATAGATTTCACAGGTGCGGCCACGCGAAGAGTCAGCGTTGGTAAAACTTTGAAACCAGCACGATACACTTATCATCGGTGCAGAAGCGCACAGCGAACATTCTGCACCGATGATCGCATTCCAGTGCCATCAATAGGTCGAATGCAGCCGATTTCGTCCAGCACACGTGTGATTCCACGGCGCTTTTGTAAAGGAGCCGTCACCTTCCCCACATTCTCTGGCATTGCGCTTCACGCCATTCGTTTTTCGAGAGAGCCTAGGCATCGCGTCTTATCACTAATAACAACCTCATGTGCATTGTAGCGTCTACAATGCAGGCGAGGCGACCAAGTGTAAACGTAGTAGCGTTCGCTGAATACGTAGCGACATAAATGGAGAAATAAAAACACGGTAATCATTCTAACACTGCCGTAAACAAAGCGCGATTGCTTACTTTCTACGTCGTACAGCCACAATCCACCGCCGCCGTCGCTCTCGCTCATGAAATAGCACCGGAAACCTGTAGAAGTGCGTTCCTGTGATTTTTTGTGTGTGTTTGAGCAGCCGACAACGCAGCATTATTTTTCGACATCGCTGAGGCCCGACAGAGTCGTTAAGTCACGACGAAAACACATCCATCCGTGCACTCGCGTAGACGCTCGCAGGAACACTGCTCGCCGGGACCCGTCAGCGCTTCCGAGCCGTGGCGGCAGATGGCGTCGTCGGCGCTTTGCGCATCGCCTATACAACGATTTGTTGCGCATATAGTTTCATGAAATATCATGACGTTCAATGTAACGCGTGTAAAAAATCATCCGTTTTTGACGTTTCGAACTAGTGAAATTATGTACTTACTTTTGTGTTACAATGAGAATATCGGGTTCTACTAAACAGCATGAGTAAATATTTCTAGCGATTGTAAAAAAGGTGTCGTGGGTTTTCCTTTTTTTCTTTGCTGTTGCTGTTTACTCATTTGATTTTCCTCATTTAAGAGTTCGTTCCCTCGCAGTAATCGAACTCCATGCTTCCGAGAAGCGAAACACTGCGAACAATATACGCTTTTTTTTTTCACTCAAGTTACAACTCAAATGTAACGGCAGTTCGAGCTTATGTGTGTCTGAAATACCAGAGATGCCATACAATGTCACTCATTTCAAAAGCAACGTCGATCGTTTTGCGTCCTTGCTGATATACCTCATCAACTGAGCGTGTGTTTTGTTCCGTTGGCCCTTTGTACGCACAACTTATATATATATATATATATATATATATATATATATATATATATATATATATATATATATATGTGTGTGTGTATATGACAGGAAGTATACTAAGTAGGCAATACACTATACAATGAAAGTATACTGAATCGGTGCACTTGACCAGGCAGGATAAATACACTATCGTCAAAAGTAACTATTTTTGAACATATGCTGACATTTGGCACCACTCGATCTCTGTAAGGCAGCCACACCGTTGGTGCTACAAGATATGAAAGCAAGCTTAGTCGCCAATATCCCTGCGTGCTGCAAAGCGTAACCTTTGCATACGCTGACTGCTAAGCTCCGGACCCGCCTTATGCCGTTCCCCGCGGTGCCTTATTCACAAAGACTGCCTACTTACACTTGCGAGCTCTGTTCTATCCATTCACGAAAGGATTCAAGAGCATGATCACTGGACAGCCGGCAATAACCGAGTTGCAGAAGCGCATGTTTCCTCACCGATTACACTGACCGACAGGTGCGCCTTGGAGCAGCGAAGAGCGAGGCCTTGAACCGGAACTATCGTAGCAAGGCGACGCGCCGCTTTGCTGACAGAAGTGATGATCCCTAGTATGTTGGTGCCGTTGACCTCCCTTCCCTCCGATCGCTGTGTCAATCACCGTTGTGTGCGCGGCCCCTTTCAATCTTGTGTTCAGTAAACAAAAGCGTGCGCGCTATCTCGACATGAAGGCGGAATCAACAGCGTACTGAACTACCTGATTGGAGGAAGGTGACATCGCAGGCTTCCCTGGTGTAAGGATCTATGGGGTGTTCCAGGTGTGCTCGGACTACACGTATTGTGCTCCGAGAATGATGTACGATTTGATATGTATCTGCTCGCTAATCCTGCAACTTAACCTTGTGAGTACGTAAATAAATTCCCCGCTCCGCAACTTGAACCCCCTGATATAGTTCTACTAAAGCCCCTTCATCGCGTCTGCTGCCGGCGGAAAACGCATGGAGGGGCTTTAGTATCTACCACTCACGAGCAAGTGGCTGTCGACGATAGAGTCGGACGACAGCGTGGGTTCACTTAGCTAACTTTTATATAACGCCCCCCTAGCGCAGGTCAGCTACCCCGTTTGAGATGCTCCGGCGGTGAAAGAAACCGAGCCCTTGGAATGACGCCAGACTACGGAGCGCGGACTCCGCGAATTGTCGTATACCCGTGCACCGCTCCGAGAATTGACAAAACATGAGAAACGCAATCCGTCGCTGTTATTTGCCTATAAGGTATAACATAAAATTATTGAATCCTCAAGCAATACACGGGCTGTGACCAGGGTGGCACAGAATTTATTTCAGCCACCTGGGGTTCTTTTAACAAGCAATTAAGCTCTTATCGAAATGCAGCCGCCGAGGCCAGGAACCGTACCCGCTACATATATAACGCTTAAAAGCTAAACACAATTAATTGAACACGCCAGTGAGCCACCGCAGTGGATGCGCAAGGAAGTAATTGGGAATAAACCGCTATATATGCACAATGTAACAAAGTCGGGTATCAACTCAACCGTGGGGAACGTATATACAAGAATGCACTTGTTCGCTATCCTCGGCGCGCTAAACGCTCGGGGTTCGACAAGTTTCGAAGGCCTATAGGCGAATAAACTTACGTCGAGCTGAAGGTCGGCGTGTCCTATCGGTTAACACGCTGACTGTGACGAGACGATGCCATGAGGTCGCACTCCAAAGAGAGACCGCCACTCCAGCGAGTACAAGGCATACACCGATAAGGAAAGTACACAACGATAACGCCGACCAAACATTGCTCTTACCCGCACTGCGAGAGCAAACTGTAATTTGAGGCGCGCGTGTCACTAACCGAACCTTGCAGGGGTTAAAAAAAAAAGCTGCTTTAGGTATTCTGTAAACAATGACCACATATATTTTTCAACAGAGACCTAGCTAGTGCACAAAGGCACGCGGAACATAAGAAAAGTGGTGGTCCAAATGTTGTCCTCGTATATACACGTTTTGAACTTCAGTGAACGCCAGTCGCTCAACTGGATAGTCGTTTGCATGTACACACAACGCGGACTGTGTACATCGTTAAGTCACGACACGCACGCGCGTTTAAAACAGGATCTTGCACCGGTGCACGCACGGTGCGAATCGTATAGAACATCCCGTGACGCCAGAAAGGCAGAAAAAGAGTGTTCCACACTCGCCGCCATGGCTGCGATTGGCGCTGACTAACACTCCAAGTTTTAAATGCACATATATACCCCATAAAGTGGACGGGAGGATGACCGCCGCCGTAGCTCAGTGGTAGAGCATCGAACGCGTTATTCGAAGGTCGCAGGTTCGGTCCCTGCCGGCGGCAAGTTATCTTTTCGTCCATTTTACTTTCTTCACATTTATATTCTAAATACTACAGATAACACCCCCTATACTTTCCTATAGGCGTTATTGTCTGTTAGTTCTCATTAATATTGTGTCTAACAAAGAAAACGAGCGCTTAAGAGTCATCTTCTTTCCTTCATCCCAGTCCTAAAGACACACAACCGGTAATGACTGCAATTCGAATCTTTCGTTATTTCTTTCTTTCTTTCTTTTCATTTTTTTTTTTTTTTTTAGTGGGGTCACGAGAAGGTGGCTCATATGAAAGCTGCACATCACGATGCGAACAAACGGCGACAAAGTGGCAGACTTCATCCGGATTATGGAGTGCCTCCCTAGATAAGGCGGCCGCATCTCGATGCTCAGCGTCAAAGAAATATCAACAAATAGATACTTCTAAGTACCGACACTGCGCTCGACGAATATCGCCACCGGAACCGGCAAGGGCACTGCTGTGAACGCGAGTCAAATGGGAGGCGTAACTCCTGGCTTCGCCGTCCTCGTTCCCTCTGTGCGAGGCTGTACGTGCTGTCGCAAGCAGTTAACTGCAGTTTGATTCAAACGCAGAAATAACATTTGTTTACGTTTACAATGGCTGCTTTTTTTTTCCCTCTCTCCTTACGAATTGCAAGCACAAGCCTTCTTCGCGTTACATTCCAAAGCGATGGCCATACGCGGATCGAGAGTGAATGTCCGGATGTTTTAACACCTCTCTTGAAGTTTGTGCGCGCAGCGGCAGCGTATACGGCACAGGACAAACACACAAAGTCATCCTTCCCAGCTGGTACTGTGTCGTTAGAGCGCTCACTGGACGCGTATTATTATTATTATTATTATTATTATTGATCGTAAACATCTGCGCAATAATCAACGTCAATTAACATTTCAAAGAAGAACCACGTCATAAAGAAAAAAAAAAACCTGCATCCGCGCCTGTCAATGAGCCCGTCTAACCTTCCGCCTTCCACACCGCGGGCCCCTTGGTAAGAAGGCACGTCTCGCTTGATTTTTTTTTTTTTTACTACCACGCAACTTTGTCGCGAAAGTTTGCTTTAGGAAAGCCGTGCTTTAGACCACCCTGACAACCGCACACGAAAATGTATTCACGTGCCTTCGTTGCATGTCGCAGCTTCACAACAGCGCGAATGAGATAACATAGGCAATAGAAGAAGAAAAGACGAAACACGACGTAAAAATCCAGGTGTGCCGGCTCACCCAACTATAGCTACCGTACTTTCAGAGTGTGCCGCACATTGCGCAGAAACCACGGAGCGAGGCCTCCTCCGGGGCTCCGCGCAAGGCGCATCGCGAAAATGCTCTCTGCATCCACGAAAGAGGCCGACTCACTCGGGACTACGCAAGCACACGGCCGTGATTGTGTTGCCACTGTTATCCTGTACTCTCTTAGCAATAAAGGTCACGAAAAAGGCCGAACGCCCAGTGTTATACAGCAAGTTCAACTACCTTAAAGGTGAAATTTAATAAGACGTGGACTGCCAAATACAAATTTAGAAACCTCGCGGCGCTTGTTTCGAGCCAGGAAAATGCTTAGTGTGAGAGAGGATCGCGTTTAGAGGGTCCGCATGCCCCTAGCAACATCGCACGCCCCCTGGCGAAGAGCTGTGACGCTGCATACGCCATCACTGCCATTTACTGCCCCACAGCTATAGCGCTACGTGTTTCTTGCGTAAAGCCTATCAAACATTCGTGGCCACATGGACGCGTCATTTTCTCATACTTGCAGTCAGAGTGACTTTCGTGAGCGAACAAAGCCAGCGCAGCACTACGCGATAACGAAATAACGGAAACGCGACAGTGCGAACGGCGGCGCATAAATTAGCGAAAGTGAAACTTTTCGACCGCCGGTGTCGTTCGTTGTCGAAGGTAACGGCAGAAAGTTCCATTTTCCAAGAATGGAATAAGAATGCCCAAGTACATAGCATTTATTCCGTTTTACAATTTTCTGAATGGTCTTTTTTCGGAGGGTTGGTTATTCACTGTAATAACAGAGGTACACTCAGGAGTTAATACGCCATCAGGCTATATGTAGTACTACAGAACGGCCTGACGGAGTCGCAAGTCGAGTCTCAAACTTACCTTAATTTCTCGATTATAAGATTCATTCTGTCGATAACACTAACGCTTCGGACGTTCTCAAGCATTAAGATATATCACTGTAAGCTCATCAAAACGCCATTCGAAAAATTAAGTAAAAAAAAAAAAACGACCTCCAAGACTGGCGGTCGAATCCATGATGGCGCGTAGCATAAAAGCTGCTTTCAACAACTTCGATTGGTCTGAAAGAAAAGCAGAAGAATGAAAAAAAAAAAAAAACTTTGAAGGTCTCTTGCAAAATTAGCCTGGATTTGTTCGCGGGTACAGACACAGATGTATACGCCTCCGTCCGGGAATCATTGATTCAATGCCATTGCCCAGATAAATTGGCGTTCTTTAATATCATTATCCTCAGCACATTCAACTTAAATTAATTCATTCATTTTCTTACTCCGGCAAAATTAAACTTACCAGTTTTCGAAAGCATGCACAAGAAGCAAAATGAAAATCTTCATATTCATTCGTTCACCTTTACCTACCCGAGCCTTAGCCATTGACACATACTGTAGTCAGATACAACTTTAGAAGTCTGCGGCCGTTCTTCCTCAAAGGCGGATGCACACAAGCCTGCACCAATGGGCGCGCACTCCAGACTGACGTCACCAGCCGGACGGCCGGCGACTCCACCTTTGGAAACCACTGCAGCGAGTGCGTGAGTGGGACTATTTCTTAGGTCGCGGAGACGATCGGCTGCCGCGCTTCGATCGTCTGGGTGGGGCCTCTCCTGAGTTCCCAAGTTGTATCCTACTGTAGTGGGCATGAACCACTCGTGCGAAGGAAACAAACGAAGATCCGTTACCGCGTAAGTTCCCAGAGAGATACGTCACGAAGGGCTCGCCTGGCACGACAACCGATTCACAGAATCCTAAATACGGTCTTCTCAAATGAAAATGTACAGCACACATTTTGCCGGCACAGGGACGTTCAACTCATACAACCCATCAATGCCTCTCATACCGATATGAAACGATGCAAATACACCATGCGCAGCTGCATTAATCTGAACTGATCTCGTTCAATTTCTAACGACGCACAGCTAGTTAGCGGAGCTTTCACTGAGCTCTTAATATATTGTAAAGCGATCACTGTAGCTAAAAAAAAACGAAAGAAAGAAAAATATGTGGGCTGAAGTTTCAACACGTAAATTTAATGTCGCGCGCTGCGTAATATATGAAGTTACTCTGTATCAAACCATCTGACAGTGATAATCATAACAGTTGTTGGGCGAGCTCTTCGCAAATTAGGATTACATTTGAGTCAATGGAAAGAAAGAACTTAGCAGACCTACCAGCGCCATGCACGCACGCGAAGCAAACCAACAGTACTTCGGGCTCACCAACTACAGAATTATATTTTGTTAGTGACTGCCGTGCCGACCTGTGAAATATTGAAAACTTCACTGACTTCGCTGCTACTATCGTGCTATTTTATGTGATATATTTTTTTTTCTGCACCCGGTAAAGCGATTGGCAAGAACCTAAACCTGCAACGGGTGTCCTCAAACTGGAGATATTACGTCAGGAGCGTGAGATGACGCAGTCTCAGATAATTAAAATCGGTCAACATATAACAGTTCCAGTATTTAAAGCGAGCCGTACTGCTTCGGGGTGCGTGACATTTCTCAAAACACATGGACAGGTAGCGACAGCACACCAAAATAGCAGCATCGTGGCCGCATGGATTCCAGCGGCGTCTCATCCGAAAAATAAAACAGTCAACCTGCCAACCTCTGAGGGATTTCCTTACACAAGAACGACACATCACCAATGTGAAAATCTGGGAATTGCGAGCTCATCCTGACGTCAAAGTCAACCAATTGAGAAAAAAAAGTCTCTCTCTTATCTGCGCCCAGAAGAAACACCTTTTCAGCAAACATAAAAGTCTGCGTTACGGTACAGCCTATGCATATCATAAAGGGCTTACAAAAGTAGGTGTTTCTATCCCGCCATAAAAAAGTTGTGTCTAGTCATCGCGTAGCCTCACCATGCATGTCATTTCACCACGAACGTACTGGCAAGCTTTAGCGAGAGTTACACGATGCGCTCGATTTAGGATCTCTCGCGCGTCCACACCACACCGCAGATGGTGCAACAAACGTTACATTTTTAGCCAGTCCTTCAAGTATTTTAAACCAAGTTTTCCTGGTTTAAACACTCGAAAAAATATCCCTTTTCGCACTGGAATTAAGCGTAATACTTTCTAAATAACCAGCAATCAACTAGCCTTTGACGCATTTTGCAACACTGCGAACGGTGACACTAAAGCCACGACTCGCTTCAGGTTCAAAGGTGGCATCGGTACCAACCTACTTACTTTTCGATAGATCATAAAAAGATTGTGATGTTCAACGAAAGTAGTGCAAATTACGCTTTCAAAAGTATAAGCCAAGCAGTCTACGTCTACAATAGCGGGCCCGAGTGTTCCTCGAAGCTTGCCGCCCTGGTGACTTACATTCAGTCGCGGGCACTGGCTGTCCGGTGTGCCGCAGACATCTCGTGCAATGTGCTGAGGCAGTTGTAGAAAGAAGTGGCGCCAGTATACGACCTTAAGTGTTTTTATATATGTCCGTGTGAGTATGCGATCTGTGCCCAGACGAAATGAGATAGCGACAATCGCAGCGTCGCCCCTCGCAATCGCTCGCTTCCCCTTCGCGCTCCGCGGTGCGGATCACTATTTCAACGGACAGGGCCCTCTCATCTGCCTAGGGGCTCCTTCCTTTGTAAACCAGAGCCAGAGCCTCCGATGTATACCCGGCCGATCAACCTGCACCAGGCACCGCCAGCATCCGACACAATCGCATGGAGAATAAGCACGACCGGGCACGGGAGAAACGTGGGAACCGACCGGTGAATTGCGCAATCACCGCGTCGGAAAAGGCAGAGATAAGCGCGCGAGTGTAGTGCGGTGTACGAGCGAAAAATAGATGGCGGCCAAGAAAAATAGGAACTCGTCACACAGTGTTCAGAAATCTGTGGCACCTTGCCATATCGAACCTTGCAGTAAAGAACGCAAGATACAGCTCGAAAATGCTACGTAACTGGATCAAGGAATTCGCCAACGTAAGTGAAACTAGCAACGATCACTACTCGCTTACTTAATAAACTGCCAACTGAATAAGGACTACAGAAGAACTTAATAGTGGCTGATGCGTTTTCGTTAAACACTGATAAAGCGGATCGGACCAGATAACACATTTCGTAGACTTCCAGCTTTGAGAACAGTAAATCAGCACATCGTCACACTCCGCTCAAGTTAACAATTAAATACGAGCATTTTAGGTGGCAAAACCACGATTTGATTATAAAGCGCGCCTCACAGTGGAGGGCTCCGGAATAATTTTGACCGCCCGAGGCCCAATCGGCTTCGCAGCGGAGGGCAGCGTTCTGGCCCTCCGCCGTAGGCATCATCTGTGAGTGCTGGCATCCTGTGCGGTTGCATGCCAATCGCAACTGTCCAAACGTGTAAGTGGAACTAAAACAATATTTTATCAAATGGGATGTGAAGCGACGCAAGAAAAAGTTCGAATTTCTACAGTGAACTATGGCGAGCTCGGAGGCGAATCACAAGGGGGCAAGAGTGTCTCGCCTCAAAACCCTCATGTCCACCAATTAATAATTGTTGGTGTTTAACGTCCCAAAACCGCGATATGATTATGAGGGACGCCGTAGTGGAGGGCTCCGGAAATTTCGACCGCCTGGGACTCCTTAACGTGCGCCTAACTCTAAGTACACGGGCCTCAAACATTTTCGCCTCCCATCGAAAATGCGGCCGCCGCGGCTGGAATTCGATCCCGCGACCTTCGGGTCAGCAGTCGAGCACCATAACCACTAAACCACCGTGGCAGGTCCTCATGTCCACCAAGGGAACTTAAGTGCTCACTCTATCCCAGATACGAGCTACCTATGTTTGAGATGTGCACGGGTCTTAATTTCGCGGCCCGGCCCAACGCGTCAGACCGACGGCCCGGTCCGATAATTAATAATTACTGAGCTTTTAAGTGCCAAAATCACGACGTGATTATGAGGTGCGCGCCGTAGTGGGGGACTCCGGATTAATTTCGACCACCTGGGGATCTTTAACGTGCACCTAAATCTACCCACACGGGAGTTCTTTGCATTTCGACCAGCATCGAGATGTGGCCGCCGTGGCCGAGAATCGAACCCGCGCCCTGTTGCTTAGCAGCGCGACACCTCACGTGCTACGCTATACCACGGCGGGTACCCGATAGCACATCAAGATGCCTGCATGCCATCGGCCTAATATATTATACAGTGCACGGTAAGTGAAAACTCATTCACAAAAACAACAATATCCCAGCTCTCCAGTCTCCTGTACTACCAGTCACCACCGTGGGCGAAAGCCACAAGTTACACTGATGAATAAATTGCTAGAAATGTTTTGTATTGTGCAAAACATACATGCCTGTCACGCAGGCGCATGCGAGATACTACACTTGATAGACAGATCGTTCCGGCAGACTTGATGCCTTCAGGTAGTATGCGAGGGATTACTGGTCAGCTTCCAGCTCGTAAAAAGTTGACGTGCTACGTGACGCCAACAGGCAGAAAAAAAGAGTGTTCCATACTCGCCGCCATGGCTGTGATTGGCGCTGACTAACACTCCTAGGTTTAAATGCACATATATACCCCATAAAGTGGACGGAAGGATGACCGCCGCCGTAGCTCAGTGGTAGAGCATCGGACGCGTTAATCGAAGGTCGCAGGTTCGGCCCCTTGCCGGCGGCAAGTTATCTTTTCGTCCACTTTACTTTCTTCACATTTATATTCTAAATACTACAGATAACACCCCCTATACTTTCCTTGGCGTTATTGTCTGTTAGTTCTCATTAATATTGTGTTTAACAAAGAAAAACGAGCCCTTAAGAGTCACCTCCTTTCCTACACTTCATAGACGTGATATAATGACGCCGCGTGGTGTGTGGACGTGCTGCTTCACCCGATCTTTCTTTCTGACCTGTCTATGGTGATCAACATGAGTGCGCCCCATATAGCTTCATGTGCTCTATGATAATGCCTGCCTCGCTACTGTCTGGCACTTACTTTTTGAAACTCGACCGACCAGCATAACGCGGCTGCGAACAAGCGCAAGGCTCCCACTCCCAGCCTACCCCCCTCTTCTCTTACCTTCCATTTTGCCGTCTTTTGATTAATAAAAAATTTCCATCCATTTATCCAGCCACTTTAAAACCACTATGCGGGGGCATTTGGCTATCTTTCTCGTGGAAGCGGAGCGCAGCGAGGATATATTGGGCCCACGTCAGGCTGCAAACTCCGACGAATTATGCCTGTTGGCCCGAACCCTGGCCCGTGGGCCGAGGACTAAACCGGTATTTTGAGCCGAGCCAGCCTGGGTACATCTTTAACCGAACGAACGAACGAACGAACGAACAACCAACCAAACAAACAAACAAACAAACAAACAAACAAACAAACAAACAAACAAACAAACAAACAAACAGAAATCTCAGAACAAATGCCGCCACGCTGCCTCGCGTCATCTGCATTTCCAGACATGTGCCACATAATACCGGTTCTCTCAAGCGGCGCTATCAGCAAGAGGTGCAAGTAATGTAAGTAGAGAAATATCTGCAAGTCAGTCCCTTAGCACATATTAAAGGGACACTAAAGAGAAACACTGAATCAGTTTAGATTGATAAATTGTACTTGACAACTATAATGTCGTTAATTTCACCATCATAGGTGCATTAATAAAAAAGAAAATATAGTTCAAAGTTTCATTTTTAAATTTCGCACCAAAATCTCCACGCGTGACGTCAGAGATTTCAAAGTGTACTTATCGTATTTTGGCGCCATTGGCTAAGCAAAATTTCCTCAAATTTGGTATGTTAACTCTATGGCAACCTTAGAAGGACAGTGTGCTTCATTTTTGCCGTTTAGGACCTACGTAGGCCCTAATAGGCGCCGTCCAAATCTGTGACATCACGGCGAATGGTGCGGAAACTTCAAGGAGGCGTCGCCACCCACATTTTCTCTTTTACGCGATTTCTCGCTTACTAAGCGTCTTCTCGCAGCAAGCGTGCTGTTTTTGGTATCGTGAAATAGTAGTTTACTAATACGAGAAAAATCGTTTTGCTCTTAGTGTCCCTTTAATTAGTGCCCTGTGCGAGGCAAAGGAAGGTATCGAGATCCATCATGGGAGGAGCCAGCAGCCCCTTACTGTATACCGCTGTAAACCAATCGAACACGTAGAACATTCGCTCACCTCCATGGTGTGGCCTTTACAACACTCTCTCTAACCGCGGAACAAGATATATGCGACCGTTCGCCTACGTCATCAGCGACCTCATTCAATGCAGATACATTGCTCCATAGTTTGTCAAACGTTTAAACATGTATACACGAAGAGAGGAAAGGAAAAACAGCAAGGAAAAAACAACAGGACCCACTAAAAATAAACCCGCGCGGTTGCAGCGCGGCGTTAGCGCTATACAACAGCGAGGTTGTCGACTGAAACGTTGCAAAACGTGCCAGCATTTTTTGAAGGGAAAGCAGCAAACGAAAACTATACTGCGGCTGGAAGCACTTCACTCGCGGTTAACTTTTCACTCGGGAGAACTCTATGCTGCAAGCTTGAACAACGAGTCGAGAAAAGCACAAGGGATCAAGGTCGGCCCCGCGAGTACATAAACACGACCTCCCCACTTCGCGAAGAAGCGCCGATGAGAGGCCCTCGTGCTGCACGTGCACCAGTGTGTTGGGCTCAGGAAATTAAGGCGTGGACCATGAAGCACATGAAGAAGCCTAACTACCAAGATCACAGGGGGGGGGGTGTTTGTTGCTGGGCGTTTATCCTTCATTTTCATGAAAATCAACACAAAAGATTTTCGACCGCAGAAACAAATTCTGGACCTTTATGTTGTTGCTGTTTTGCGAAGAAACCGACAAAAACGTAAGTTAACTTGATTTGTGAGAAAAAGAAAGTGGTGGAAACTCAACAGCATGCGAACTGTTGCGATGTCACAACCGCAATTGAGCGATTACGCAATTAGAACAATTTTTGTTCACCTGTTTTTTTTTTCTTCCTAATAATACAGAAATGATTCAAAATGCGGTGTGCTTTTCCCAGCTCCTTCCTGAAGAATGACTGACAATTAAAGAATAAAAAAGAAGCAGTCATGACACTTCGCGTAAGCAAAGGAGGACGCAACAAAATCGACAGCAATCGCCGAGTTACTCACATCCAGCAGGTCTTTTTGTTATTGGCTTTAACAACGTACAGGCATATATCGAGAACACCACTGGAAATTTTAACATACAATGCGAGCGCACGCCATGGTCGTGAACCTTTGCTATCTTCAGAGTGGCTGCGTGCGTGCGTGCGTTCGTGCATGTGCATATGTGCGTGTGTGTATCTTTCTCAATACTTTATATATAAAGGCTGAGTTATGTTCAAGCCGCACGCCACATATATCCGCGCCGCGACACTCACACCCTGCCGCTCGAGTTTCACGCCAGGGTCAACGGCTCGAGTTGACGACGTACACAAATAACATTTTTTTCTTGTTTGTTTTTCGCCTGCCGAGCGGAAAGGAGAGTGAAACGCACACAGTTATACGAGTCGTAATCCCGCTGTCGTAATGAATGCGCCGTGACGATTCAGTGCAGATGGCGTGATTTGCGCGAGGCCGTGCGTTCTAAAATATGCGGCGACAGTCTGACGTCTGATGCGCGCATTGCGTCAACTTCTAACGGCTTTTAAACAAAATATTTTTTTAACGTTCGAGCAAACAAAGGCGTAAACAAGTACAGACATACAACTAAAGTGCAGTAAACATCGGCGCTTAAACCTCTATACCACTTTCACGTTTGCAAACCTTCACTCGAAGCTGACCTCTTTAAATAAAAATAACAAGTTCCCCATTGACGGCTATCTTCCCATTTGTTCATACGGCGGCTTCCTCATTGAAATTGCTCAATGCCGTCAATGGGGAACTTCAAAAATTGTTTTCTTCCCTAAATCGAAAATTGCAATGACAAAAGCTGCCATATAAGAACGATTTATTTTGTCATTGTGGTATAAAACTTATTTTTAATTGGAGCAGCACATGGTGTAAATTGCGTCTCAATGTGGCCCAAAATGAAAAAATTGTCATTTTTTCTCGTAAGATTTACAAACTACAGTGGTCTGAAAATATTTTTAAGGCGAAATATACCTTCTGTAGAGTAAGTATTCATTACTCAGAATTTCATACATAGCGCAGTATTACAAGAGAAAAAATTCAAACATAGAACATTTTGGTAATATCTGTGGACGCGTATACGGCAGAAAAAAATGCAGTAATATTACTGAGAATCAAACACCTCACGCAAACGCTTCTGCTTAATATATAAACCAAATTTGGTATTGAAACAAGAAACCATTTTTTTACAAACGTCACTCAGACGACATTCTGCGAAATTCGGAAGGCTCCCACGTGAGCAAAAATTCTTTTTCTCTCCGAAATACTCTAACGATTCACTCTCTTCAATGCAAGAAATCCACACGATTTTTTTTTTTTTCGATCGCACTTGAGACGGTCGCCAACATGGCTGGGACGCTTGGGGTGGAATGACCCAATAATAAAAACTGGCATATCTTATTCTTTGATTCAAAGAAAAAAGACACTAAAAAAAACTAATAAATCTCGTGACATAATGCAATTTGAAATATTGCCGCCTGTAGCTACAGACTAAAGTTTATTAAATAATAATAATAATAATAATAATAATAATAATAATAATAATAATAATAATAATAATAATAATTACCTACTACTACTACTACTACTACCACTACTACTAGCAGCAGTAGTAGTTGTTATCGTATTTGCAATAATTTCTTCGTGTACTGCTGAATTTGTAAAGGCGTTCTTAAGGTGAGCACTAATTGCTGGTGTTTTACGTGTCAAAACCGCCATATGATTACGAGGCACGCCGTGTATGGAGACAGTGGATTAATTTTGACCACAAGGGGTTCTTTGCCGTGCACCGAAATGCAAGTACACAGTTGCTACTGCACTTCTCCCCCATCGCAATGCGGTCGCTGTGGCCGGCCAATCGAACCCGCGACCTCGAGCGACACTCTGCTAAGCTCAAGGTGGGTTAAAAAGGAAAAAGAAAACGAAAAAAAAAAAACGTAAGCACAATCACCACGTTTACAAAAGCTAGATCGGGCACACTTGTTAAACGTGTTTTATGGCCCACTGTAGAGAATCGGCATTTAAACGTGGTCCCAAGCGTCTGTGACAAATATGGCGGCGAACGCTTCGTTTATATGCGCCATACGCCGTGATGCCACGCAAAGGGCCATACAGATACGCATCTATGCACACCTTCGCCGTAAATACGCCCCACGGGTAGGTATCCCCCTAAATTATCAACAAAACCAATTCGTAATTGCATGTGTGCCTTCAATCGTAGCGTCATCTAGTCACGCAATGCATCCACTTTCACAGCATGTACGCATATATATATATATATATATATATATATATATATATATATATATATATATATAGAGAGAGAGAGAGAGAGAGAGAGAGAGAGAGAGAGAGAGAGAGTTGGGCAAGTTAAAGGTTGTAAAACAGTTCTTACGCTGATAAACGCAAAGTAGAAAACGGGGATGTGCGAGACACACGAAGCGTTTTTGAAACGAATTATGACACACGAATGCTTGCATAAGCAGAGATATAACATTTGGAGCAGGCGTGACATTGACGATTTAATTTTCCTTCACCGCAGTCTCTGTCCTGTCACCAAAGGACAGGCTCAAGTGCGCTCCATTGCAATGTGCTCGCGAAAAAGGGCGGAAAACAACCGAACGGCTACTACATGCATGAGGCCACTGCCAGCACGTGCAACGACGCAGCAAAATACGAATACTTCAAACAAGATACGTGGAAACTGCCAAAGCTTGGAAGGAGCCTTTCGTAACGGAGAAATTGCCAACCATCTGCGAGTGCCCTTGAAAAGCAAAAATCGGCCGGGTACGGGTGGCCTTACCGGGAACTCATTCAGATGAGTGAATTCACGTGGCAACGCGTAGCTGAATTGATCGATGACTCGAAGGCGAAACTTGAGACAAACGAATTATCCGAACACGTACGGTCTGTGGAAGTTTACGATTTGGGGAGCCTGCGAGGTGCACTCTACCATTTGCGATTGTTTGTTTGTTTTTGATTATTTTTTTTTTGCACCGTATAAGCGCGCGGTAATGGAGAGTGCAGGAGCCAAGCATATACACTACTAAAGTATGACGACGACATTTCGCTGGCGCGCAGGCCACGCCTGTATTTTATCCGCGTTCGGCACGCCAATGTGTCAGTATTGCCGACTCTGCCCATTTGCTGCTCCCACGAGGTAAACAATGCCGAGCCGCCCACATTTGGGCGCAGAGAACTCGTTCCGGCCACCCGACGTTATCAACTGACAGTCGAGCGCGGTGCTTTTGCAGAGCAAACAGCAGCATGGAAGGACCCCGTTATGCCTCAGCTGCGCGGCTGACGCAAAGACGATAGCGCGCTGAAAGTTCGGCCTTCACAAACGACACAAAAGCAGCATTCCCGCTCGCGATAGCGCTTTCGTCTGGTCAGCATGCCAGGCACGCGGGCTTCGGTAAGGCACTGCAAGTGAACAGCGTCAGTCCCTATGCGACAATGCGCACAAGCACGCCATGTTAACCGTTGAACAGTATACGCTTGGGATCGCAAGCTCCACGAGCATGCTCAGCAGCTCTCCGCTGTTTCCGCTTGGGCACCAGACTGCCTTACCATCCCCCAATCACCCACCCAACCATTCACGACAGCTCGCAGGTCATAAGCGAGTCCCGTTACACTAAGCACCCGCAAAAGCAGCTTCGGGCCGCAACAGCACATCCGCGGAACGAAGCAAAAGCTTCCTTTCGTGTCCCTCATTCAATCGCTTATACTACCCTACACTGCACTATATCGTAACGCTTCTGCACTACGAAAACGCAAAGCGACAATACACGCACTGGGCTGAATAGGACTGAATGCAGTACTTATGCAGTGAAACATGCATTACAACAGATTTCTTTGCAGGGACTAACATCAATAAGGCATTGCAATCCACACGCAACAATGACGAAAGAATGGGAATTAGTTTGGGAAAGCAAATAACTTTTCCGGTGAAAAGTTACCGAGATTAACAAGCTGATAGAAGAAACATGTTAAGTAGCACTAGTAAAGCGTTATGCTACAGCGCTTAGACAATAATTCACGTCACGCAGTGCGAACGTCTCGACACGCAGATGTCTACGTCGAGGGCAGGATCTGTACCCAAAACAATGACCTCGCTTTTAGTACTCGCTTAGTCCGCACCCATCTCTGTTCCCTTTGTAGAACACTCAGCTTTACTTCTTGCATTTCATTTGCGATCACGCTGCATGTCTACAGGATGCTTTGTCACCACTTCAGTAAATACTCTTATTTAACTTCCCATACACGGTAATGTGATGCATTACACTGCAAAACAGTCAAACCTGATGTCGTAGACACTTTGTCAGAAGCTGTCCCAGTAATGCGGGCATTTCCAGAGCCGTTACAAAAACTCGCGGAGACCCGAGAGCACGATGAGAGCAGGCGGCGTAAGCCACGCATTTTTGCTCAGTGTCGTCGCGCCGGACGCACCTTTAGGAAAAATGCATAGGGACAAGCGGTGTGTGCGTTTTACAACGTCGACTGCAGTATAGCAACAGCGGTGTTCCTACAGCAGTGTATACCGTCTCGAACGCACGTCACCGCGCGCGTATACGACAGCGCAGCCCCATCCAAGCACCGGAAACACGCTGCAAAGAATGCTTTCAACGGAAGTCAACGATTTGTGTTTAATGGGCGCCTATATATCAGAAAGAGCAACGCCCGTTGGTATAGCAGGCCACTGGTAACGCGACTGTGAAATATGCATGGTACGCGGGATCACAGTACACTCTAAGAAAAAAGAGAGTCAAAAGAGGGTCATGGAACCGTGACTCTCTTCGGGTGTCCATCTGACCCCTTTTGGAAGGTACAGGCAGAGAAAAAGAGTTAGCATATTGAAAGGAGTCACAGGACCCTCCTGAAGCGCGTTTCGATTGGCTTCGGAATACGGAAGAGCCGCCGTATACGCCACACATATCGCGCGCTTGCCCTTTGGCGCCTTTGTGTCGCTTTGCTCGCCGACGCAGACGGGTTGGCGCCGGAGTGGCGCGCCGCTCTCCTCTCTCGGTCGTCTCAATCAGTCTCAATGTCTCAATCTCTCAGTCTCCTCGTCTATTGGAATGCATTGTGTGGTTGCGTTGGTTGCGCGTCTTCGGTGGCGTTGACGCCGGCTCCGTGCACGAAGTGACGCTTGGAGGGCGGAATATTCATGGAGCTGCGGATACCAACAACGGGCGCCAGTTAACGGTGAGTGTACTGCTTTCGTAGGTACTAATTATACAGCTTTAGCTGGGCGTCCGCAGCAGCCTTGCTGAAGTTATCTGCCAGCCATTTCCAACAGCAGCCTGCGTCCGCGGGGCTGTTGCGGATGCCCAACTAAAGCTGTCAGTTAACGAGTTACCACCGTTATGCGCGTTGCTGTACAAGCTCCCATAAAGTGAGCTATGCAAACAATTATCGAGGGTCATTTCTTGCTGATCGCACGTTGTGTCTGCACTACTGAAGGTGCAAGATGTCGTTTTGAGATGCACTTTTGTCTACTTCATAACATTTCCATCGACCTTGAGTGTGCAGCGTGCTTCCGCGCGTGGGAACGTGAAAAAAAAAAAAAAAGAGGCCTGTGTACAGAACGCTCACACGCATATATATATAATGGTTCTTGTTGGCTTAAAGACTGTAGTTTGAGGTGCAGGTATAGTGCGGTGGCTTCCAGAACGTACGCGGTAGTCATTCAAGTTGGGACACGCCTCGCCGGTAAAGTGAAAAAGCTCTAGACTTTCGACGGCGCGCGTTGTTGCGGCCGCCGCCGTGCATCTTTTCCCTCGTTTCTGTTACTGTCTTCGTGGTTTGCATACACTGCGATGACGTTGGGCGTTATAACAGAATCGAGTGACTGTACGTGATTGTGGGAGTTATGTTGCGCTAATTCTAGCATATTACATGTCTGATCTCAACGTAGACGGCGTACGCACGCGCTGGGTGTCGATCGGGCCCTCGTAGTCGCATCTGTTTATCTGAGTATTTAAGGATGGGTTACGTTTGTAAAACATGCGGTCAGTAACCGCTCACGGCATGCCCCTAACTGCCGGAGGATGTGCTTTGTTGTTTTGTTGTTAACCTTATTGTGTCTGTGTGAACCACATATTGTGTAGGTTTTGCAAACCTTTGCTGCAGTTTCATTTTCTCATAATATCGCGTTCTGCTTTTCAGATACCGTTTTTCATGGTGCTCACGCTGGACAGGAGCGACAACCTAGCAAGCCACAAGTCTGATGCCCAAGCCGTCACCACTTTTTGATTTATTCTTAATCATAAGGAATAAATATGGAAACATGATGGCGATTTCTGCTGTTTATTTAGCACCATATGACACTGTGCACATCACAGTCACACATTTTAGTTGGCTATACTCGTAGAAGCATGTAAATGAGGAATACCCAAACTTCTTAATTGGAAATCACAGACCACCTTTTGAGCTTTCCATATAACTTTGCTGGAAAATATGTGTTGTTTTGACGAGTTTTATTAAAATAATGCTAAAACTGAAATATTCTTTTTTGCAGTCGCTGGGCAGAACGGCAAGTATTGGACTTGCTTAAAATGAATACTCCACTATTTTCAACAATAGTCGCGCAAAAGTAGAGCAAGGATCAAATGAGTAGCTTAAAATACTTGTGGAGTCGCTTGATGCTTCGGTGTGGGTCCCTTGACCCCCCTAGGAGCGTTACCGGCAAGAGTCGTCTGACTCCCTATGAGTGGTAACGTGATCCTCCCGATGAGAGTCTTTGCACTCTTCCTAGAGGGTCAGGGGACTCTCCTAGAGCGAGCCGACTCTGACCCACCAAGAGAGTCACCGTGACTATTTAAAGAGAGTCCTATACGTGGCAAGTCAGAACTCTCCGAAAAGAGTCACGCATACTCTTTTTTTTCTTAGAGTGTACTCTGACGTTTAGCTCTGAAATACGAAGGGGCTAGGTGCAACGCTAATAAAACTTGGCAGTGCGCGTTATGCCCTCGAACAAACCGGGTCTTCGGGCGCATTGCAAATACAGCACGCCGCGAACCGGGACATCGATCATGCCTCTCCGCTATTGTGAAGGCGAGCTGAGAACGTCGCAAGGTATGGGTGCACTGGTTCGCTTTGCCATCAGCTCCACGTGTACAGTGCGCCCGTCTAATAGTCGCAATGGCCAACCGCAACTCCGATTAACGTTCTTAAAAGACGAATCCGAATCGCATTGTCATCATAAGCTTTCTCAACGCATCTATATATATGTCAGGCTGACACAGGAATGTATGCAGAGAAAACAGTGTAGGAAGAAAAAAAATATCAACGAATAATTAACTAATATCCACAGATTCCGGCATGGTATACCGTTACAAGGAATAATAATATAATTGTTGAAGTTTAACATCCCAAAACCACGATATGATAATGAGAGACGCTGTAGTTTAGGACTCCGGAAATTTTGACCATATGGGGTTCTTTAACGTGCACCTAAATCTAAGCACACGGTCCTCAAGCGTTTTCGCCTCCATCGAAAATGCGGCCGCCACAGCCGGGATTCGATCCCGAGACCTGCGGTTCAGCAGTCGAGCACCATAACCACTAGACCACCGTGGCGGGTGAGCTTTACAAATAACTTGTGCACGGAGATGAATACGTTGGCGTGACATGCGTGGTAAATCCGCGTTGTTTTTTTTTTTGTTTTTGTTAAGGCGAAAGCCTTATCATAGAGCACCATCAAACGCGATAAGTGACCGTCGACGTCGGGGGCGCGTAAAAACGAGTGATGCGAAAAATCATCACGTGATTACGTCACAGAAGGATAATTTTTGACGTCATCGCACGACATCGTCGCTTGGTCAACGGCGGCCTCATCACGGAGGCAGTGCAAAACCACGTTGGGTGCAGAAAGCTTTCGGGCGAGATCAATACATTCGACTGAGAAAAAAAAAAGATGACGGATTTCGCCTTCCAGTCGTGCTAGGCAAATAAGGGATCATGCGACTTTTCTTTTACGTTGTCTGAATCAAGCTGTCAAACGCGTATCCCCTGCGCTGCCTCCGGCGCTTGATCGCGCCGCACAATTAATTACGTGAAACGCGGCTTCTGCCCTCTGGAACTATGCATAGCAGCGTCGACGATCTGCCGCGTCCCCGGCAGTTCGCCAAGCTTGCGTGAGCTTTCCACCTCTGGGGTGCTGTTAGACAGTAAAAAAAAAAAAAAAAAATTTTTTTTTTTTTCATTTTGTAACTGCGCCTGTCCCAGTGCGGCGGCCGCACAAGCTGTCTCCAACAGCGGAGCGCCGCTTCACCTGCAGCAGCGGGAAGGCTGGCACTGATCCAACAGAGCACCGGCCACAGTCATCAGGCGGAGGCCATGCCGAAGAAGTGCGGCCAGCTGCGGCGCCGCCGCGGTCTCGGCTAATCAGAGAACGGGGTCAGCTCCTAAAGATGCGGCGGCGGCAGACAGACTTGCCTATACGGGGCAGGAAGCCCTCTTATTTTTGGTACCATGCAGGCTGCCTACTGCGCTAAGATATCGGAGAATAAATAGGAAAGCGCGCCGTCGGCCAGACTATTTATTGGACGGCTGAAAGACGCGCGGAAGGAGAGAAAACAGTTACCGGGAAGGTGAATTAACAGGTTAGGCCTACAGTACAGGTACCGAAGTCGCGTTCATGATGAAGCAGGGGCGCTTCCTGAACTAACTGTCAAAGTGACAGTGCGCGACATTTTACAAAATAGTTAGCGCACTGTATTCTGTTACCGCGCTGTAGTCAGGTGCCAAAAGGACAGACTTCGCGAGGGGCGCGGTATTCTCAGTGGATAAACATTCTCAATACCTCCACTTCAGGGGTAAACACAAAAAACTGACGAATTGCCACCCTTTCTTTTTTTTTCATTTTTTACACACGGCGTAGTCAAAGTGGCCCGCGGTGTGGTCTTACGTGGACTTCCCAGACCGCCACACAATACACGAAAATTTCTAGTTTTTTTTGCGTCACGTGAAAGGCAAATCCCACAAGAGCCTAGAAAATGTACAGGTAAGCGTGAGTGCGCCCGGAAACATTAACTACAACGTGTTTCGAAAAACTAGTTTCAGTTCCTACTGTGCCCTGACGTCACGACACGGTATGAGCTTCTCGTTACGTGCTCGCGCAAGAAGATATCGTGAAGTCTCCACGGCCGCTCCATGCCATGGCTCCGTTGGTGACACATACACGGCCGTTTTGAATGTTTTGATACGTGACGTCATCACGACTAGCCACTGGCGCATGAAGTCACCAGAATTGATACTGTAGCCTGACGTCACGCTAGTGTCGATGTCAGTATCGGTGCGCCATGCGAAAATTGACTTTAATGTGAAAATAAGAGATCAGCATTTCCTGAGCTTAGCTCAGAGCCGCCTCTGCATACAGGAGACTGGTATGGCGGAGTAAACTCGGCTTCGAAAACTGGTGTCAGTACACGTAAAGTTAACAAAATTAACTATACGTCCACTGTAATTATTCCTCCAAGCTAGCTTGCTTGGATGCGGACCACGTTAGGCTATTAGCACTGCATACTACCCGATACCCTCACGTGGGCTAAACCATCTGGGAAGTGTATGCGAAGCAGAGTAGAGTGTAGAAGCACAAGTTTGAATGAATGGCTCTGATCCGACCAAGCGCGCTAAGCAACGCGCGTTTAAGGCAATCCAAGGTTACGATGTTTTTTTTTTCTTTTTTGCAGAGTTTAAATGCAAGCGTCATGCAGGAGTTGGCGCCAAAATACTGCACCAGGCAGACCAATTCCTGGTCTGGTGAGAAAGTGAGTCGCGCAGAGGAAACAAAAGAAGCGTTGCTCTTTAGGCACATCGCCAGCCTAAAAATCCACCTTCACGGAGAGGTAATTACAGAATGATGTTCTGCGTATGCGCATAAAAGAAACTGTCAGTGAGGACTTTAGGCCGCCCCTGAAATTGTCGAAATGTGGCCGAGTTGGTTGCATGACCGCGCCTCAGAGGTGTGTGAGGCGTACTATCTCTGGAACGTTTTAACGATTTGAGTTGTCTCTGGCCTAAAAGTCTCCGCGATGTCCAAGTTGTGCGAATGGTTGGACCAGTACATTTGAATAATGAAGTCGCCGGCGCCGTTCTTGCGCGTAAGCGCGCCGACGACATCGCGATATAGGCTAACACGGAAGCCAGCACAGAAATCACGCCACCGCGGTCAGATCAGAGGAATGAGTCGGGTAAGAGCAGCAGCTGGTCATCGGCTCAGCAGGACGCGAACGGTTCGTCTTTCAGTCTTCAGAACTGAAGACCATAGATAAGATTCCCCGGGCTCGCGTTTTGCACAAACACGGGGGTCGCCCGAGAGATAAACGTCGCACCACGCGACCTGAAGACACGCGTCTGTCGGTAATCGGGAGAAGCAAAAAAACCAAAGGGCGGCGCCAAATCGTGAGACATTTGTCAATCCTGCCTGGCGAACCAGCGAGAGAGGAGGAGTGGGAGAAGTGGGCTAGGGGGCTCTCGGGGACGACCAGATAAACCTGACAAGGTCGGAAACCCGACCGTGCGCGGTTGGTTAACGGAAATGTGAAGCTCACAACTGTCATTCCGGGGCTCAACCTTAGCATCCTCCACATTTGCATCTGTCGACGCGAGGCCCTATCTGCTTATACAGGCGAAACCACACAAGCTGATAGCAACTCGCGAGCTGTACAGTACGGCTCGGAGGTTGCGTAGAAGTTCGCTGCCGAGAGCTGCTACCGCGGGTTCAACTCCTGTAAACCGGCGACCGTATTTCGACAGCGGCGGAATGCGCAATACGCCGTGTGCAGATATTTCAATAAATACTATGTAACGAACGTCTATAGGAAGCCAAAATCTATTCCGGACCACGAGGTATGTCACATACAAGCAACGCGTAAGCAACGCCAAATTGCCGCAAAACCTCTCGGAAGAGAACGAGATACATGGGAACTACGCTCGATCGCTACGTCGATTGCGCAACGTGTTCCGTATTTCTATATATAGCTGTATCTTGCACGTGACCTCAGACGTAGCTTATCAGCGAGCATAGTCCTCAAAGCGTGCCTTATATACGTTTCTTCCTTCGCCGCACAGTAAGGCTATGCAGGCTGGAAAACATTCTAGCCTCTGTAGTAAGGCGCTCGCTGCTAGTCTCATATAGCTCGATTTGTTTAGCGCCTAAGTGGTTGATCAACCTTTGCTGGTCCGGCGCCTCAATTTCGTTTTCACCAATATAGACTATTGTACTTTGTTGTTTCGCCACTAGATGACGCATGTGAACACCTTAAAGCAAGGCCGTTGACGCTTAAGCCCAATCCCCTTAGTTGTTGCGCACGGTAAACTAAAGCTGTGAGAGCCAGAGCGAAGCGTAGCGTACGGAGTACGCCACACGTTGCGCTCGCACAGCATTGCGTACGCGAAATTAGAATTGACAGAGCAACCTGGATGTGCCATTCGCCCGCTCCAATAAACTGATTCCGCTTGTAAAAAAACAGTTTTACTAATACAGTGAACCACCGTAAAGGAACAAACTGGATAAGCATATTTTTTTGGATACGAGGAGCAATGCGTCAAGAAATCCGTTTAATGCGAAACACCAATTCGGTTAAATCGAACTTCCACAGCCGCCACCCACATCTGACACTTGGCTCAACGACAGGCTCGGATTATTGGCATGCTTGGAAAAGACGTTAACTAGCTGCGCGAGAAGCAAATGATGTGTCTGTGAGCACAGATAGCCAGCATCCTACAGGGCTAACATCATAGAAAGAGTAACTGAGGGAGCCCTCAGGTATCTCTGGCGGCTAATAATTAGGCGAGGGCGCTGCCTTAGGATAAACTGAATCAAGGTAAGAGTACATTTTTCAACTCGAAAGCTGACGTTTCAGCTTTGCAATAGCGAGAAAATGTATGTGCAAGGAAGTGCCGAGGCTATGCTGAACTTCTTGTATAGAACTTGAAACACAGCGTCATCTTTCATTTTCGGCTTTCAGTCGGCGACCATGCGCACACAAGCACATGCTGCACTTTATACGTTACATGCAGCTCGCTCGCGCGCGCGGGCACAGACACTACGCAGGCACACATAAAACAAAAATGGATACACGTCCGGAAGACAGAACTGAGACAGCGAGAAAGGGAAAGCAATATATACGCAGCACACTTGTCCTGAATGCCCATACTGTAATTTTTCTCGCAATGTAGATGGCAAGAATTGTTCATTACGCTTACAGAAACTATATTTGAAGCATAGCTACGCATGAATGCGACGAAGGGCAGAGGACAAGAAGTGATGCGTATAGCGTGAACAGTGCGTTCGAGTCAAAACGCGGCGGTTGCTTGATTATAATAGAGCTGCATGAGGTTCTTGATTTACAGCAAAGTACAAGCAGTCGTAAAAGAGAGATGCACACGTGTATTGCAAGTACGCAGGCGTACCATGTTACGCTTTCATGGGTGGATAAAAACGGAGCAACACATGTTCGCATTGCGCAATGCGCCGGTCTCGCAGCTGATGCTCAGATTCGCAACACACTTGTGAACAATAACCGAGAACAGGTGAAAGTTCGGGTTAAAAAACTTTCACAGAGCAACGATCGCATGACACAAAAGGGCGGCTGCCACGCCGTTTCAGAGTGAAAAAAAAAACATAAAAAAGCTAAATAAATTCCGGGTTTTACGTGCCAAAACCACGAAGCGATTTTGAGGCACCCGAGTGGGGGCTCGGGATTAATTTCGAGCACCTAGGATTCCTTTACATGTCCTTAAATATAAGTACACAGATTTCTTTCCATTTCTCTCTTTTTCAATTTGCCCCCGTCGAAATGCTGATGCCGTGGCCGGGAGTTGAACCCACGTCCTCGACCTCAACACCGCAGCACCTTAGCCACAGCGGCTCTACGCCGGAAGCCCATGCCCATATACCTGTAGACACACGGCTGCATCCATCTAGAAACAGCTACATAACCAGTATCGTACCAATACGGATTAAGGGATTTCACGTAGGCTCTATAGCTGCAGAAGACTCTGTCGCCGCCATATATTCCAAAGCCCGCACATATCAACATTATCAGCATTCATCTTTGTTGAAACAGCGCTCACGAGACGACAACGAAGTAAAAGAAGGCACAGGACAGGCACCTCGGTGGTATAGTGGTTACGGTGCTCGCCTGCTGACCGAAGGTCGCGTGTTCGATCCTGGCGGTAGCGGTCGCATTCCGACGGAGGCGAAATGCTATACAAGCCCGTATACTGTGCTATGTCAGTGCACTGTAAAGAACACCAGACGGTCGAAATTTCCAGAGTCCTCCATTACGACGTGCCTCATAATCATATCGCGGTTTCCGCATGTAAAACCCCAGATATTAACATTCCTATAGGGCACTGTGTCATCTGTTACTAAATAAGATTTAGTACGATTAATGCGTTCATGGATCAGCGCAGGCATGACGGCCGTTGTAACTGGCGATTTTTTTTTTACCTCACCACCTTATACAGTACCGGCCGCATGCTTTACCAGCCGACCTCCTCGCACACTGTCGATGACCAACACCCTCTAGAGGGTGTTGCGATGACTCGCGAAAGGAGCCAAGCGGAGGGCTTCACAGGGAGAGAGAACACTACTCTTCAGACGGAAGACACACAATGACGCTGATACGCTATCTCGCACGCAGTCCAAGCACTTCAACAAGACCGCGTCGTGAAGTGGGCTCTCCTTCAGTACAAGTGCTATATTGAGAGCTTCCGCACTAGGTACTACACAATTCAAGCACGCATCCCTTCACAACCTAAACTCATCTAAATTTGGAGTCGCACGTAGTAATTCACGCGTCACGTGCTTCGCTTTCTTACTCGTGGGCGTTTCAATCATGCCTTCTGCGGAACAAGTAATTGAACATGGCAGGAACCGAAAAACGGTAAGGAACCGAAAGTTTACGACAGGGCGCATCGAGATTTTTTTTCTTTCGAACGGTCGGGAAGGGAAAGGAAGGGGCGAGGAGGAGAGCGAGAGTAATACAGGCCACTGATCTGTAAGATCAGTGGCACAGGCCGGCGCTTTCGAGTTATGTTTACATCTGACCAATGACCCCGCTATCTCCTCTTGAGCTTCCGCAAGACTTCTAGGATTGCGGCTCTCCCGGCGTCGTCGCTCTTATCACCGCGAGCGATCGCTAAAAAACACTCGGCGCAGTCGTCTCAGCAGCAACGTACCGTATCGCTAGAAAGCGCACAGTTCGCTCGATCTAAGGTTTCAGAAGCCATGTAGCGGAACATCCGCCCTTACGCGTGCCTGCCATATCGTGATGTGGATGGCCGTGGCGGGAGGACTAGGTGCGTCGGAAAGGTACTGACAGGTCGAGCGCGAAAACAGGCACGACACGTCACGGTGCCGAGGAAACCCGCTAATCAATACGTGTTGGTAGGTTATAGTTTCGGATTAGAATACGCGAAAAACCACGCAAACACGGTTGGCGCACGAAGCGATTGTTGCGCCGTTGCCATTCCGTGCATGCGTGTGGAGTCGCTTCCTGTGTTACTCTAACCCTCTCGTTTGCACCGCAGTTCGAATACTGGATCGGCCGGCCGATTACTATTAAGGGAGACGGAGTGGTTTGGAAGAAATCTCCAACACAGGACGAAATGTCGTCTGGTCAGGGAAATGAGTTCATATTAGAACAGGAAGTAAATTCTCTGGAGAAGTTGAAACGTCAGCCCCTATAAGACAAAAATAGTTTTGTCGGATTTCATTTTTTTACTCCTCTAGTATCAGAGAAACATACCTAGCTACACGTTGACAGGCAACGACATAGTCGCGTGTGCCGCAACAGATAGTGCACGGAAGAAACTTCCGGGGCCGTACGTGGAACAAATGGTGCAGTGGGGGCAGGTGAAGTATGAAGAAAAGCCGACGGGTAGTCACCATCCATTCCTCCCATCTCATCCTTCCCGTAGCAGCAGGTTTGCGCCCTCCATAGCCGGCGACGATTCACTTGGGCCTTTTCGCACACAGATGTGTGAGGTAGCGCAAGAACCACCAGCGTAGGTACAGGCTGGCTTATCGCACCAGCCACAGAGCGACCTACATGAATGCTCCGCTGGCCAGAATTCAGTTCGCTGTTCGAGCTGGGTGGGTCCGGGGCCACAACAAAAGCCATGATCCACGTCACTTCGCTTTCCATCCCATCAGTGCATTATTAAGTCAGAAGCATTTCTTAGCAAACCAAAGGCACCTTGACCGTTTCTATCCATCTATCAAGCCGCCTACGTCTGGGTGCTCTCCTGGGCGTCTCCTTAACTTTATGTATAAGTTGTATACCGAAATTGGCATAGGAGGACAAGAGTGCATGAGGAACATGACTGACAGGTAACGGCATGAATAACATGACATGCCTGTCGCGCACGTAATGAAACCCTTTTCCCCAGTCACGTGTGGCGCAAACCCGCATACCGCGGCCCTTTGTAGGCGAGTATGTGTCAAGGTGAAACCCAAGAAGAGCGAAAATAGGCATGAGAAGCTTTATAAGACAGTAATAATGACATTTTCCGGGGTTTTACGTGCCGAAACTACGATGTGATTATGAGGCAGGCAATAATGGAGAACTCCGGGTTAATTTCGACCACCCGGGGCTCTTTAGTACGCACGTACTTGAGCACTCGGGAGTTCTTCCGATTTGGCCCCCATCGAAATACAACCGTAGTGGCTGGGATTCGAACCAGCGCCCTCGAGCTCAGAAGCGCGACACCTTACGTACTAAGCTATCACGGCGAGAACATTTATAATACACTTTGCGTGGGTTAAACAAGAAAAAGACGCTTATTATAGTAGGCGATATTAATGCAGCAGACAAACGTGCTCAACTACCCTCAGCCAGCAACCACGCGGTACCAATCGCAAGCCATCGATATGCACACAACTACACAATTTACACAAACACGTCGATTCAAATCGTAAGACTTGGATAAAAGCCAGAAAATGCGGCAGAGGCAGCTACCCACTGACTGCTTCGCATGAAATCGATTTCCACAATGCGTGGGATCTACCGGAATTTTACGTTCAAGAAGACACGCGTGGAAAACACTTTAAAAAACTGCGTCGCGTGGGTCGCGCTCTGTACTCCGTCACTGAGGCGTCTCGGACTTGCGGGTGTCTACAGGCCGGCCTATACATACACTAGAACGTGACAAAGATAGACTGATAAAAGTTTCTGCATAAAATTATAATAAATGAATCGGCAAAATGTGGCTTTTTTTTTTTTATAGAAGAGCCAAATCCAGAAACCGAAACTGGGCTAAATTTCTTGGGAACGTAAGGCGCGCCTAAGTATATCTCACTTTAGAACATCTGTAATCAAGAAGTGGCAATTCCTGATTGTAACGTGAGCTCAAAAAAAAAAAAAGTCTCGAACAAACCCGGGAGTTATTATATAAGTCATACGTAAGATCAATGCTGGAATATGCGTGCTGCGTGTGGGACCCTTCAATAGCATCAAAGAAAGAAAGAAAGAAAGAAGATGGCGGCAAGATATGTGCTTAATACAGTGAAACCTCGGTGATACGATCACAGTTCATACGAATTTCAGGATGATACGAATTTTTCTTTGGTCCCGGCCAAGGCCCATTGGCCTGCAATGTAATGGAGTATGATTGTTGCAAACGAATTTTTACCCCGCGACGCTTGATACGAATGTACCCTACCGCCCAGGTACGAAGAGGTGTTACGGAAGACGCACCAAGCACGTGCGAGCGCGGGAACGCAAGCGCGGGCACCGCCAAATTGTCAGAATCATGTTGTAAGAAAAATACTTCTCCTGCGGTCAGAATAAACCTTCAGAGACGCGTCACGGCCTCCGAGATTGTGTGCGCCAATCTTTGAGGCTCCGTGTGCGTTCGCGTTTACATTACAGAGGGCATTGGACCCCTACTTTTTTTTCTAACGCATCAACGTGGGCTCCTGTCGTTGTACTGTGTGAACTCGTGCCTGCCTCGTGCACCAGAAATCCTATGAAAGGAGGACCAGGACAGAAAGAAGGCGAGGCCGGTCTAGGCGAAGTAGTCAGGCTTCACAACGTCAACATGCGCGACTGTTGAGGTCGCACTTGTGCAGGCACGGCCGTAAATCTCCGAAAAACATCCCCAACACCTCCGCGATCACAAAAGCATAACATAGGACCATGGTTCTGAAATTTTGTGGCCTTGATCTATCCCGTCAAAGCACTTCTTCCGTCACTCTCGCCGCAGTACTCCTGTGTCATGCGAAAGGCTACTGTTGTCGCGGGTCACAACGCACCTGGTTCATTAATCAAAGACGCGCTTACAGGCCGTATATTTACGAGTGCTGGTATGATTGCCGACACCTGAAAACTAAACTGACAATCATTAAGAGTTCTTCCTGACGTTGCTGCGGCCCTGAAAAACAATAAATGAAAATGTACGCCAGCTTTCTTTTTTTTTTTTGTCGCATGATAATTTTTCACGCTTTCTGGTGATTGAATTACGGATGATACGAATCATTTTGGTGGTCCCGTGAGATTCGTATCACCGAGGTTTCACTGTATACCCATGTATGACAAACAGTTCAGTGCAACGGAATCTAAGGCGATATTAAAATGGAAGTCTCTGCAGCACCGAAGAGCGTCATTTCGACTGATGCTATCACATAGCATATAGTATTTTCATACTCAAATTTCCCGTGACGTATACATTAACCGGCCTCACTACACATCAGCACGCAAAGATCATGAACGCAAGATAAGAGAATATAAATGCAATACATCGTCCTTCAGCAACATTTTTTTTTTTCGAGAACTATCAGTCAGCGGAATCTACTTCCTTCCACGATTGTAGGAATTTCATCTAATGACACATTCTTTTCTGCAATAAAAATGATTGAATCTTTTGACCACTAAACCTTAAAAGAAAATGCGTATGTCTGGTAATCACCATTATCTATACTGTATCCCATTTGTAAACTGTGTTGTTTTGTTTTAGTGCTTTCTTGCATCTTGTACTGTACTATTTCCGACTGCCGCACGTCGTTGTATTCTTCGCATTGCCATTAACTATAATCATTGTGCTTTCTTTTTTAGCTCGTTTTCCCAATATACATGACGTTTGTGATGCAGCTGTGTATGTTTGTGTCGGCGTAATCTACCATTTTCATTTGCACCTGCAACTTTCATGTTTGTCCTTTTTCTGTACCCCCACTGTAGTAATGCCTGTATGGGCGCTGTGGGTATTAAATAAACAAAATAAATCAAGAGTAATTTTCCAGCACGTCACCACACAGCCTTCCTTATGATTGGAAGGGTCGCAAAGATAGTTATGTCATTTAATACTACACCGAAACAACAGTGCACTTGGGGAAACATTTTTAGAGGCACCAATGGTCCCGTGTAGGCGTTACTTCGTCACAAGGCCCATAAGCCACCCCGAAGAATTTGAGGCAATTTACATGTGATAGCGCTATTCGATAAAGAGCAGGAACGCAATACTGGCACGCGCAACGGTCACCGACGAGGTAAGAAGGGTGCGCACGTTCAAACAAAAGTGAAAGAGTAAGACAGACCTAAATTTCTCAAAGCAGTAATTTACTCCCGTACGCAATCGCGACAAATAAACATGCGGTTCATCGCGGCTCGCTTGAACACCTAATTGATATGTTCCAGCCCACGGCAATTTAAGTAAGTTTTGCCGCGTACAATGGACACCCCGAATAAACGAGAGAGATGAGCATTTTGTCGAAATCGTCACATAATTATTCCATTCATTCTTCGTCCACCGAGCAGCACAACCCGGGGCTTTACTACGTGTGCGGAGTTGATTTCGGGCCTGCTGATGGGCATTTTGCCCGCAGGACGCTGCGGTTCACGTGTCCAAAGAATGAGACGCCCTGGCATGCAGGCAAATCTCGCGATGCGTTAAGAAATAAGAGCACGCCAGAGCGTTTCGGTACGGTGGTGGCACAATGCCGAGTCGTTGACCTCCACGTCGGCTTACTCGCCACGGCGACTGACCGCCTCTCACGGTAAGCACGCTCACATATACGCAGACCAAGCCACACGCGAAGCAAGAAAACAAGGCGCCAAGATGTAACTGTTGAAAGGAGCAACGACTTGTAGCGGCGCTCAGCATCACAGTACTCTGCCAAGGACACGCGACCGTCAACGCGCACAGGTTACAGGCATTTCGCGTGAACTTGGCGAAATGCTACTGGATGCTACTGAACCTCTTCGTTTATACACTCGGAGCAAAATAACTTTTTTTTTTCTGCAACGAGTACTTTTCTGCTTAACAAGAAGCTACAAGCTGACAGCATGTCAAACAAAGACGTACGCCACCGAACGCAAGCGGACCTAAAAGAGCACAAAGGTTATACGCACCAAGGCTTTTCAGCGGGTTTGAATGGACGACCATGCCGGCAGCAATGCGCACTCCTCAGCACATAAAAGTAGGAATTATTACCACAGGCTTAACGGAAGAATATTGGTCTTGAGAGCGCCAATTCATACGGGGCGAAAATAAACAGGATTCACAACCACACACGGACAGTAAACAGCACCGCGCCACACAAACCACACTGCAACCCGCGACAACCACCACCACCAACACACACACGCACGCACACACCACAGACTGCTACGGACAACGCGCTAAAAAAGGTACGCGCATAAACGCTAGGCGTACGCCTAGCGCCACCTATGCAGCAGAACTGAATTGACAGCTCTAGCCGTTGCGGTAAGTAACACCAGGTGGCAACAACGTTCGAGAAGACACCGGCATTTACAACGCGACCACGGAGACGAAGGTGTAGACTGTAGATGCAACGCTGGCCCTCCGTATTCTCAAACAAGCCTCGACTCGTTCGTGCTTTACTTGACCGAGTTGAGCACAGCGCCGCTGCTCGACTGAAGATGACGCCGCGCTACAATCGCTTATTATCGCTGATATGCAGTGACTTGTTCCGCCTAGAGGAAGGGCATTCTAGAATACGGGGGTAGTGACATTGGTGGTACTGCGACGCAGCTGTGAGCATTGCTAGAAATTCTGCACGTGTATTGCAAAGCACGTTCGCATTCGTCATAATGTGATGTCACTGCAGTTCGATATCACCAAACCAAAAAAAAAAAAAAAACAGCCGAGTTCGGACGCGCTGTTACTCAACTCGCTTTCATTTTCACTGGCATTACACCATCCCTTCTATTAGGTGAAAGAATTTCTGTGAATGCCCACAAACGATAGAATGATCCAACATGATTACCGACCGTATCTGCTGTCGCCTACAACAAGACGTCATTGGCAAGCGTAGTAAATTATGAAATCATGTCACAAAATGCTGATTTGCATTAGCTGACATTTAATTTTTTGCTTTAATTCCACGTAATTCTGTTACTGCCTGTGCGAACATCAAAATACAATAAAGAAATGCAAAAATAACGTTACCAGCGATGATGGCATGCCCGATTTGAGGACATACGTATTTACCGACACCCTACATCGCACTGTATTTCGCACGCACTGTAATTAAAAATTCAGCTTATTATTTAAACAAATATTTCAGTATAACTGATATTACATATACACATGCAGACCGTGTACAACTAACATAACTTCAGCGAGACAGCTGACATGCTGCCATCCCATCGTGCAATTTCAATGTGCAGCCGATACACTGCAGATGGCTGGCGCATGGAGTCGGAAGCGGAGTGAGAATCGCCCGATAGCTTTCAGCCCGCAGTGTACTGTTTACCATTCTCACAAGTCAAATTTCTAGAATGGGGGCAGCACTGAATCGATGTGTGGAAGGCAACCTGTAGGTACTCCTTCGTTGCTCCATTGATCTAATTATCGACTTCACCATTAACGAGCACCATCGTCTCAAGGTGGTGGCGCAGTGCACCACAGCGTGACAGTGGCACACGCTACGAATATATAGTTTATCATGCACATTCCCCACGTCAAAAGCGAAGGTTTTCATTACAAACGTGAGTGCTAGGTACGATTCTTAATTACTTGTGAAAGCGTTCTTGGATGACGCACTATAGTGGAATCGTTGACTCCAAGTGCGCGATTACACGAAGACGGTGCTTGTCTGCTACGCAGTTTAAGTACAGGCAGCGGTCGGACTGCCACCGGCAGTTTGCATTCCGACTTTTGAAATGTCTTGACCCACAAATATAACCGATACACTCGGCAGCGTGGCCAAAACGTTCAGCAAGAATACTGGCTCTGTTATTGGTGCCAGTGTACAGTAATATTCGTGGTCAGTCCGATTGGGAATGAATCGAATTGAGCCCACCTGGGAAGACTGACCTGAAGACCCTTCAGACACTATCGTTCATGCGACGATTCTTCTGCGACTCGACAAGGTACGGTACAAGGTGTCTCGAAACCTTCGCAGTTCGTGAAGACGCTATTTCACCGATTAATTGACCAGTATCATTCAGTGACGAAAGTGAAAGCCGGCACTTTCACCCTGCCCTTTCGTACTGCGCACGAACCGGGAGCCAGGGAAAACGAGGGTACGGTGCCGGCCAAACATCCCAGCATGCCACACTCTAATCGATGGGACGAGAAGCGGGAAAGGCGTGCGTAAGCCCAGCTTTCCCAACGCCTTTATCGACGTTTTCGCCACATCAGTAAAATGGTTGCTCGCCTCCCGTGACGTCACGCGAGATTGGGAGAGGCGCCTCGATACGGCTTCCCGTTGGCTGGCTTGGATCAGGCGACGTGAACAGCAGGTGCTTACGCAAGTGAACGAGACAGTCCTGCGGTTGAGCGTACCCTGCTGCCTTTTACTGCTACAGTGTCTCCAAATTTTCGATGCGCCACCCACGTGGCGCATGGGCGCGACGCTAGTACCCTTTCAGTGTACGGAACTCGACTGAATTCCTTTGTCAGAGGCTAAAACCTCTGTGAACACGCAGAGTTTTTGTCGTGCGTGGAGCATTTGTACGGTGCTAACCTTTCCTAAGCGACGTTGAGAACCTTCTTGTGTCACTGTAGCCCTTATGTCACATGACTTGGCAATGATAAAAAAATCATACAGAAGCTCCTTACGGGGAAGTTGATAAACAAATTCTAAAGTTTAGTAATAATAGTAGTAGTAGTAGTAGTAGTAGCAGTAGTAGTAGTAGTAGTAATAATAATAATAATAATAATAATAATAATAATAATAATAATAATAATAATAATAATAATAATAATTGACGGGTTTAACGTGCGAGAGCCACGATATGGTCATGAGGCACGCCAGCGGCGCAGTCAGGAGGTGGCACACCGGGCCCGTGCCCCCCACCCCCTCCCGAAATTTTTTTTCTGCCATGGCATACAGAGCACAAAATGACACACGACCACATCTACCTGCCCGGTCCCCACTTCAGATCAAGGAGGTACCCCCCCCCCCCCCCCGAAAAAGTTTCTGCCTACGCCCCTGAGGCACGCTGAAGTGGGGAGTAAGTTTCACCACCCTGGGAAATCTAAGTACAGCGGGGAGTTCCTCGGTTTTCTTTCTTTTTTATTCTCCTTTTCTTTCGCTTTTTTTTTTTTTGCATTTCGCCCTCATAGGGGAGTTTTCATAAAGTGCGGAACATTCTTGGGAGCTGCTTATACTACCTTGGTTGGAACCAGCGATGTAGGTACCGATATGAGAGCGTAGTCCCAATGAGGGATACAATACTACATACCACGCTGTATGTGATGATCTCCCAGTGAGCACGTTTCACCACGAATCGTGGTAACATTAATAAAGACGCTACAAGGGCTCCGTCGTTTTAGCATTTCCTGCAACGCATATATTGCCCGCTCATGCGTTTACTTTCGTTCTAACAGCGAATCAGATAAGGGCGGTCGGTTGCTACAGCACCACATTGCTTTTTTTTTCAGGTTTTTTTTTTTTTTTTTTACATAACGTGCCCGCGCGAGCGATCGCCGGCTCGCCAACGGCTCCTAGATCCGTAGGGGCTCGTCTGTTCTCGCAGGTTTTTTTTTTTTTTTTTTTGTGCAGCACGTGCTCACGCAAGTGCACTTCGGATATGCGTTACCCGTTTTTTTCTTATGGTAGACACGAAAGGATCAGAAGATATCGGCAGACATCTCGGCATAGTATGATCCGCATTAAAAAAGTTAAGGCAATAAGCAGGTTTTTTTCTTTCTTTGGCAACGTATACTTATCGGTCTCACTCGGAAGACAGTTACTGAGCGCACGGAACCCAACTTCCTCTCTCTTCAAGAACCATTCTTCGTCCAGAAATCTACAATACCATTGCGACCTTGTACGTAATGTTCCCTAACCAGTAATTAACATCTTAAATAGAAGATTCTGGTTGAATGTAACTTCGCGAACGAACCAAGCTTATATGTTCAAGGCACGCGTACTTTTTTTTTTTTTGTCAATGAAACCTTTCCCCCTGAATACTAACGGAGAATAGAAGATATTCATTTTTACAATGCTACACAAGATCATTACATATCTGGTTTTCTATGAAAAATAAAAGCGATAGTTATACTACGTAAGCGGACAATGCATTTTGTGGTACATTTCAAGCACAGGTAGGAAGAAAAAGAAGATGTAATAATAATATCTGGGGTTTAACGTCCCAAAACCACCATATGATTATGAGAGACGCCGAAAAAAGAAGATGTTTAATGACAAGAATTGGAGGAGCGGTCGATCGTATAGTTTTGTACAGAGCTTCAACGTGCGGTGAAAAACAAATATAATTTCATTCCATCGGTAATTCAAGTTGACAGTCGACAAACTCGGATGCGGTTCTTTACCTTTTAATGCACGTGCTAAGATTTCCGGGATATTGTGAACTTCTTTAAAACTTATATATACCTACATCTTTTTTTCCCACAATAGCTATTGAATGTCGTGAACACACATACGGGACGATCAAGTTTAGAATAAACTCCGCAAGGAGACCGATATATAAAATTCGCCAACTACACGCCATCCAAAGTCGACATAATTCATAAAAATACACCACGCTGGCATGACAACGAAACCATGAACGCGAAAACGAGAATATGAAATGAACCCAGCAAAAGCAAGCGACTCGAGAACAATGGGACAACTTTGTTGAAGTTGTATAAACTGCCAGATTTTTAACAGAATTGCAATGTCTGTTTCCGGTGCGAAGTTGCCTCGGCGTAATACCGGCGGTCTATTTTAACGTACTGGTGTTAGGTGATTCGCATGAGGCAGTAAGCGATATAACTTCTCGGTAGAAGAACTTAACTCTTAGATCAACGGCGTAGCCAGGGAGGGTTCAAACCCGCCCCCACTGAAATTTTTCGATTTAGCGAATGTATATATACACGCACGCATACAAACGCACGCACGAATATACATAAAGAGCGGCTGAACCCCCCCACCCCTTTTTCCCCTGAAAAAAAAAAAATTCTGGCTACGCCCCTGTTTTAATACAAAAAATACTCAAATCGCCTTCCCGTGCTTTACCCCGCATTTCAGACGTATACTTAAATACGCATAATTCGAAGGTAGGTCTTCTCCAAGCATCTTCCATCGTTTACATGATTACACTGAAGGTGACCCTGTTTATCAGCTTTCAGGATGGTCTTAATTTAAGGGACGCGCGTCTTCCTATAGGAAGACGCGGTATCTGGCGCTATAGATAGCGCCAGACACCCGTTTGCACGACGCCCGCACATTCATGATAGCTATACGTTGAAAAACGAGCATATGCAGGCCGTACGTTCATTTAAAGCCAAGCGCATCCTCCACAAAGTAGTGTGCACGACCCATCGACCTCGGCCCTGCAAGACCGCCCGACCGTGGAGCGTGCTTTTGCAGCAAACACAACGTTACGTTCGCCCAATCAGCGGCCGACCCGTAGCGGCGTTTGCGCTGGATTAGTTCCCACGGCTACTGCAGCGTTTGCGTCAAGCGGGTCGCTGCGAGTAGCAAAGCACAAGGCAAGTTAGCCAGGCGGCTTACTGAGCGACGGGAACGTCATTTGCCATCGGCGCAATGCGTCTGGTCGCGCGCGAAGCCACAAATGCCGGCCCGATCGCGTTATACTGCGCGCGCAAGCGTTGCCGCCTCTCGCTACAAACGCAGCAGCGGCGAACTGGCTGACGTCGTTGGAAGACGTCAGCGGCAGAGCACGCGAGGGAAGCCCACTCGTCGGGGCGTTCGAGAAGGGAGGATTGCGACCCACTTGGATTAGATCCAGGGGCTCGACCCTCAGGTTCGGTAAACACAAGCAACGGCGACCGCGTCGCACATTGCTCGGCGGTTGTCCGCGGCTCCTCCGGCCCTTTCACTCACTCCGTTGACTCTCTTTTTCCACTCCGCCGTGCTTTTGCGCTGGCTCGTGCGCAGGCTGGGCGAGGGTGACGATGACTTAATTCGAGCGATTCTTGGGGCGGAGCGCGCACACGAGAATGGAAAGGTTGGTCGGAGGACGCTGTTTCGAAATACAGCAGCAGAAAGCTACAGAAGTGACGTCTTTATGTGTGATTTAGTATACGCTATATAACTGAACCGCGTGTACGAGCGACGCTAAACTGTCAGCCGAAAAAAAAAAAAAAAAGGAGTCCAGAGCGTATGCAGCGGCTGCCGCGGGATGCGCAAGAAATCTGCATCAACATGTTGACAACAATCGTGCCTGTTTCGCAGTCGCACTCATCTACGCCGCGTCTATCTAAAGAGTCCTGCCCCACGAAGCTGGAATATATAACGCCACGCATCAGCTGAAAAGACAGAGCTAACGACCAATGCGCCAAATACGCCTGTTCTTGATTACCCACCTTGCGCGCATTTAGAATACGGTGTTAGTGCACGCGCTCTATCATAGGCGCGCGCACGAGGAGGGCAGCCTCTCCCCCCCCCCCCCCCAATCATTTAAAGGGCGGGGGGGAGGGGGGCAATCTTAAATCTTCCCCCTACGTTTACTCAGTCGGACCTCTCACGTCATTTTTTAAGGACTCCTGATGTTGAATTAACATAACTGTTTACTTGGTAAAAAAAACATAAAACTACGCCTATATGAACAGGACACAGGAAAGAAGTGGACAAAGAAGCATTGGAACGCTGTAATGGGTCGTCCTCTCGTGCGCCTTCTAGTGGGTCGCCCTCTTCGCCTCTTCTCGGAGAGCACGCCCCTCGTGCTCGTGCTCGTGAGAGTCTGCGAGTCGGCGCTCCGTCGTGACTGTCGTCGTTGTGCATCGTAGCCGTCAATCCCGCCGTCAATAAACGCCTTTACACAAGTCTTATGAACTGTTTACTACCCTCCTCGGAAATCCGGGGAGCAACGGCAGGCCTTTGTGAGAAGCACATGATCGCTTCAATTTCATTTTTTGCATCCATTGTGGAGCTCGTTTTCTTTCGGACTTGACCAACGGGGGGTGGGGCGGCGCTGCGATAAACCTTGAGCCCCCCCCCCCCCTAACGGGGAACACTGCGCACGCCTATGCTCTCAATGCATGTGCATCGATAGCCTTAGCGCTTGTCATTCGTGGCGACAGACCAACTAAGAGCACTAAAATCAACCACGCTGTGACCAAACGGTAAACAAAATAACAGAGCTATATGCGCTCCTTTCGACATAACGTACTTCATGATTAGGAAGCGGACGGTCGGGCCTTCTTTATAAAGTCATCAGGGATATATAACAATAATTGTATACGGGTTTTACGTGCCAAAAGCACAAAATGATAGTGGAGAGCTCCAGAAATTTCACCTAAATCTAAATACACGGGCCTCAAGCATTTTCGCCCCCATCGAAAATGCGGCCGCCGCGGTCGGGAAACGTCATCAGGGAAGCGAAGTATAGTATCACTATATATAGGGGAGGCCTAAAGCGCGTAATTTCTAACTATCATATTTTTGTTCATTTGTACAGCTCTCACATGATCGTAAACACCAGTGATTTTTGCGCTCTATACGTGACACTTCACTATCGAAAGGTTTCTTGAAACTTCGCTGCGTTAACTACACGACACAGGTGTAAGGATTATAAAGGAGACTGGTTATAGGCACTGACAGAAGCAACAGCCGCAAAATAACAATAGCAGTTAACCTCTCTAGCCCCTCAGATATATATAAAGAGAAGATGGGATAGACCTCCCGATATCCTCGCTATATATATAGCCGCCCTAAAACAGTACACGACCCACCGCCGTAAATAAACGGTGCAAGAAAGCGTACTCGAACACCTGTGTTCCGTGCGCCAACATCAAGATCACAGGCATGACGCGCATGCAGCATGGACCATAGAGACGGGCGCACCAATGCAGTCGAAGTGTATAGTTCAGTGCTCTCGCCTTTTACGTGATCATAATGTAAGCGCATGATTTCGTATATGATAGATCCTATAGCTGCCTAATCGATAGAATAACTTACGCTTCGGGAGTCTAAGACGAGAGCAAATAGCGCTAAATACCGGGCGGAGAAGAACGACAGACACAAGCGACAGACACCGTGCCGCGTTTAGCGATCTTTGCTCTCGTCTTAAACATGTACCAACCAGCCCAGTTAAGCGCACTCCTGCACTTCGGGAGTCGAGCAACTTTAAGAACCCATTCAAGAAGTGCAGATGTGCACTCGTTGAATGCGCATGCACTTTTATAAATTTCTAAAATGCTTCGCTAGGCTACGCTAGGGTAACTAGTGCAAATATAACTGTAGAGCCGTCATACTCCATCACCCTATATGTATACCGTAGAAAACTGCACATGGTAGTGACTGTACGAACATTGTACACCCGTTTCATACGTGTCAAAAGAACAGCAAAATTGTACTACAGAGATAGATGTCACTTATGACATCAGTTACTTTTCCATTTCCTCAATTGAATATATCATAGCCGTTCTGAGAGAGCATGAAATGCTTGTACATTGTATCGAAGCAACCGCGGTTTCGTACATATATTATAGGTTTCGTTCTGCTCTTGAAGAGCACGCGCACAACGACAGACAGACAGACACGTTTTAAGTTTCGTCTCTGAGTCTCTAGTAAGAACATGTATCCCATAATGACATTTTACCCTGACGAAAATAAAATGATGTCAAAACTCTCTTTGAAATCGGTTGAAACCCACCTTCAAAATTTTTCGGAGGGGGGTCTGAACGGACATACATATGCCGTTCCAAGACGTGTCCTTCGAACGGCATTATACGCGTCGCTGCATTTCCCACCCCCTGGTATCCACAAGTTCCGCTGCTCTCGCTGTTCTCTGTGTCTACGCTTACACAAACGCAATGGCCCAATTTTTATAGTCTCAAAATATCTAGTCGGGCACGTATGCCTGCAGTGACACATGCTGCAGCGGCTAAAGCTGACGTGACATAAGTCAGGCAGCAACGGACGTCATACCGAAGAGTGCGCGAAAGATTCCCGAATGATGTTAATCGCGTCAAAACACAACCCACTGAACACGTGCCTTTTCGCAGTTATGAGCATTTGAACAGTGGTCCCTCTGTAGCTCTCCCCATAGCAGATAGGCTTAATTAAAGCAGCCTGCGCTGACAAATAGGGCTACATTCACAAGTTCTCCGCAGCGACCGCTTCGCTGGATGCCCAATAAGTTTGCGACCACAACGTTAACTGTACGTCAGCTCAGGGTGTCACACGTAACGAACGCGCGACACATGCATGGCTGACGCACGATCAACACAAACGTGGCGCTGCGTAGGTACAAGACCGACAAACCAAATAGAAGGCAAGGCGTGGCAGTCCTTTGATGACTGTCTTGGTACTGAACGCCGTCAACACGTATACAGTCGTTTGTTGACTGCTTAAGGGGCTGCGAGGCGCTGTCATTCAAGCAGCGAGGTGGGAGCAAGCACACGCGCGTTACCTGCGTGCGCAGGGTAAAAAAAAAAAACAAAAAAAAAACAAACACTGACAGTGCTCCCGGTGCGATGTATGGCGCAATCACCTAAGTGCCGGATTGGCATCACTCCAGACTTGCGTTAGTGCAGCGACGTACCTGAATGTAACTTCCTTTTTATACTATGTATGCATTGGCACTGCCTAGAAGTCGCGCTTTGGCAGCCATCGCTTTACGTCACCGTGGCTCTCGGCCAACCCTGCGCGCCATACATAAACATTTCCGTGAGGAAAGAAAACACTGGACCGGTGATGAAGGCTCGCCCATGCAGATTACCCGCGCCGCTATGAATAATTGATATTGATGGTGTGTTCCGTCTCTCAGCACGAGGTCGTCGACTGGAAGCAGGCTGATTTTGGCGCACATTTAAACATATATAAGGTGGAAAAGTTAAAGCGCAGCCTGCGTGTAACTATGTAACTCAAATGCCAACGACTGATGCAACGCCAAAGTCCACACGGAATGTCGTGATCCGGCGGCAGTTGCTTAGTTTCCACCCAATAAGTGTTTTCCCTCTTGTTACTGTGTAGAGAGCGCACCCGACGTGGCAGCTTAGCAGGTGAGGTGTCGCGCTACTAAGCTTTAGGGTGCGGGTTCGATTCCCGGCCACGGAGGCCACACTTACATGGAAGCGAAATGCAACAACACGCCTGTGCTTAGATTTAGCTGCACGTTAAAGAACTCCAGGTGGTGGAAATTAATGCGGAGTCCTCCACTACGGCGCGCCTCGTAATCGTATCGTGGTTTTGGAACGATAAAACCCAGAAAATACAATTACTGTGTAGAAAGCGCGCGTCAAGTCAAGTCGCGTATATGCGTGGGCTACGCGACTTCCCGCTTGAAGGGCCCAGTATCTGTACGCTAATGAATTGCTGCAGAGGCGGCCGGAAGCGGGCGCGAACTGACTAGTACCAGATTTTTCAGCTGTAGACAATAGCTTGTATCACATTGCGAAATGCGGCTGCTGTGTGGCAGATTCAGGTGCAAACGAGTGGATGTGCTGCGGCAGCTCAAACCGGACGCGTCACAACGTGTGCAGCACCAGACGTCAGGTGACTTGCCGCTTTCCTGACAACGCTCTGCACGCTCCCGCATTCAATCAAATTTCGCCGCGTCTTTGTCACGGTGCGTTTCCGTCTGACGTACGAGAGCAGCCGCCTTTTCATGCGCTCCCGGCGCGCTTGGTTTCGATATTGCCTGGATCGGGGCTTCGGAATTCGATGACGAATATCTCACATTATAGTTCCTACTTTTTGGATTTCTCGAAGATAAGGACGCGCCTTACGACCTTCCCAAACATTTCCAGATAAGGAAGCCGTAAAATTTCTCGAAGATAAGGACATCTTACGACCTTCCCAAATAAACAACTGCTCTCGAGCTCATTATAGAAAAAATAATTAACAAATTAGTAATCGCAAAGTAACTTTAGCAATGGAAAAGTATTTTAACTCGCCGTAGAGTTCATCTGCGAAGACGTCAGATGCCATGCAGTCATGTCCTTTTTATTTAAAAAAAATCTGTGTTCTGAAGAAAATTCAGTATGTACTTTTCAAAATAGTGCGAGAAATTGAGGACACGTAAGAACATTGCCTCCGATGTACTCCCCGATGGAATACGTTTACTCTGCTTGTGCCTTATCAGAGCGAATATCAATTGTACGGGAACGCAATAACTATTAGAAAATAGACTTATACTTCCTGGAAATTAGTTTCAGGTACACTCGCGGTGTCCTTAGGGGACTTAAGCTCATCACATCACCGACCCTAATTCGTCAAGGTGTCAATCGTTAAGAAAATTGTGATTCATCAGTCGTCACAATACGTTAACATGAATATTTCAACAGTGCTTTTGGTATGTGTGTGGAGGGAGGGGGGTAAGTAAAAATCAGATCCCATCTTGCATTGCGAGCGCTGAAATACCTCGTACAATTCCGAATCATCCGACTTCCTATTTTCTTTTGTGAAGATTATTCCAGCCAATGTAACTGGAACCTTCACTGTCACCGCCATACCAACTCTGCATGATCACGCCGAAATCAAAGGAATATATCAGCGGATGATGCTATAGGAGAAGAGCACAAATCGATCTGCGTAGATGTACTTGTCGCGTGTGCGCTCAGCGACGCGGCTGTGAGTGTCGTACTGACCGACGTTCGGAATAAAACGTTTGGCAGTTGGCACCCACACTGAACGTATAGCCGGGAACGGTTGGGAGGATTACCCACTCCCTCTCGAAAATTTGTGGTTCGTATGCGTGTACATATACAGACGCGCACAGACAAGTACATACACATACATGTACGGGAATTAACGCCCCTCCCCTGATTAATATCCTGGCTACGTCCTTGGTCCTGACGTATGTGTTGTTGTCCGCGCCGACTGTATGTCGCGCACGCAAAACACGTAATCGCGGTGGAGTCGCGGTCTTTATGGGCCAGGAAAAGTGAGGCAGGAAAAGGCAAGGAGGTTTATGAGATGGATGATAGATTCTGGATGACAGTGGCCGCACATACCGTCAGCGGATAAGCATAAAGACACATACAGAGAGATGAAGTGCAAAAGCAAATTCAGTCATTTAAGAAATAAAAGCTCCTACATTTCTGGTAAGTGCCCAATTGTTACGCATGCTTCTCGTCAAATGTAGCAGGGAGAAACGAGAACAGATTCCGCAGGTGGATTTTTCCCCCGTCCCTATTGACTAGAAAGATGCACGTGCTACATGGAAATTCTCGCACGTGTACGAGAGTCGCTTAATAAATATTTCCTCTGATCCACTTCTCTTTGGGCGTACATAATAAAAATTGTCCATATTTCCAGACGAAAACCTCCATAGGGCAAATGAATACATCCAGTTCTTTCTTTTTCTAAGCAGCTACTTGTGTTTATAGTTATGTCTCTATTTCTTGCGGGAAACAAACCTCAGCAAATATTTCAAGACACGAAAATGTGTTTGAGGCAGATATCCCATCGAATGATCTCGTGAAGAACTGATATCGGAAGCCCAAATGCGGAAGGAACTCGGTTAACACAACACTGCATGATTCCCGGTAGACCTCATTTCAGCCTTTGACGTACGAGCGTCAATGGCTGAATGAGGTCGGCACATAGCGAGTAAAAACCCAACATGGGAAGAATAACATCGGTGAGGGGTGCATAGAAAATATTAATCAGAATCATCTGTACCCACATTAAGTGATTGTGCACACATTTCCTCTCTTGCTTTCTGCTTTTCACGGGGAGGACCGGTGAACCGCAGTTGCGAACTTCCCGCCTCATTCCTTAAAAATCGAGATTCCTTTTTTGTTGAAGGAATGATGACATGGACTGATCGTTGGGACTCGGAAAAGTAAACCCCGTTCCAAATAAACAAAACGCCACGACTCGCCACCTCTGAAAAAGACAGGCGCGCCTTTTTGGGAGATGATGGTTTGAGAAGTACAGTTCGTTTACACCTGCTAGCAGTGTAACACTGACAGTTCTTCAGGACCAATAAGGTGTGGCGATGACAGAGCTACGACCGAAAAGTGCCACCATGACGCATATCCCAAGTTGCTGATGTGCCTCATAATGATAGCGTAGTTTCGGCACGTAAAACGCCAGATCTTTTTTTCCAACTTGTTGACGACATTAGGCGAAGCCGCCGAATATCAATAGACGTATGGCATACTCTCAAAAGGCACCAAGCTTCTGCAAGACAAGTGCTTCTGCTCACGACTCGCATGTTGCGCCTATGGAAGTATATAGGCTCCTGTGGATGTGCTCTCCTCCGAATTGCCTCGGCCTTGTGCCTTCAGGTTTCCATCTCTCCCTATCTATGTACTTATTTTCGAAAAGCGGGGGGGTTGCCTGATGATTGCACATTCTCCGCCGAAGTCCAGCAACGGCGTCAAGGCCAACATGAACGCTCTTGCAAAACTGGTATCCGCCGCTAAGAAAATCAGCGGCAGAAGTGTGTGGCGCTCGGTGGCAGATTTTTAGAGAAAAGTAAATGACGCTGCCGGCTTTCGTTCTAATCTGTCCAAGGGAAGTGGGCCTGCAGAAATCTCTCCTAAACATTCCTCGTATGGTAACAATTCGTCGAGACGAAGCGCAGTCGTTCAGATTGCCGAATCCCGAACTGTCCTTCCTCCCGTAGCTTCAGCTGAGGAACCCATTGGATGCGAGTCAGGCGTGCGCCAGCGTTGTTAGATAAGAGCAAGTTCACCGACGGTGCTCATTACATTAGTGGCACGTACCAATGTAATGCTGTTAAATTCGTAACCATGCCTCACGGAGCACCTCACTGAGTCCCATTCCTTTTGTTTCATCCTGTGGCGGCCATTGCGAGACCACTAATTTCGTACGGACAATACTATACGTGCGCTGAATTACGGGCTTTTTTTGATGCTGTTTGACCTGACTTTTCGCCAGCTTTTAAATGGCGGTACAAGGGAAGCGCACCGTCTCAGCAAGAATACTCGTTTACTGGGACGACACACGGCGGTAGGCCATGCAACTTAGCGGCGCGAACAGACAATATGCAGTTTCACGGAAGCGTCTGGTGTGATTACCCCCTTTACGCGATGAAGAGCGAACAGGGAGGGGGGGTCAAATTTTGTGAATGCGGTGGAGAGGCGCACGAGGGGAAAAGAAAAATGAGAGTTTCCCTTTTGTTCGAGCGAAAGCACAGTCGCCCTTGACACGTTTTCCGAAGAGGAAAGCAAGATAGCTCCAATTTTCGAGCGCGCGCCTCTATTCTTACCTCTGTCTCAAGGCGCCCTCCTCAATATGGTGGATGCAGCGCGAAGTGACGCATATCCCAGCGGAATACGCGTTGCTCCGCGCGTGTCATGCAAGAGCGTTCGCGCGAAACGCTGAGCGCTAACGTTACCTCTTCGAGGCACCATGGCGGCGGCGGCCCCACCGACCGCGTAGCTGTGCGGCGCGCGCGGCCGGGCCAGGCGACGGTGACCGTTGCGCTGCCGCGTAGCTCACGCCTTTGGAGGTACGACGCAGACCGTCGTCGTGGTGCCACGTGCAGCTCTTCAGGGCAAGCGGTCCGGCCGCCCGCGGCCACAGCGCACCGCCATGCGCTCGCAGCCCCGTTTCCTTCGGTGCAAGCGGTGCGCAGCGTCGCCGTTCGTCGCAGGCCCGCCGCTACTGCAGCCGCCGTCCGAGACGCGGGAGGCGTATGCGCCGCGGGAAGAAGACACGAAAGGGGTGCAGCAGCCACGAACGCGTGCCAAGTTCCGTTTGCTCACTCCTAGCTGCGCGCACTGCTCGCGCCACAGGTCTCCGCCGTCGGAAATAGCCGGCCTGCGCGGCACCGGCAGGGAAATCACGGCACTTGGGTCGGGCTAGATAGAAACGCGCTTTTGTACCACACCGGGCTCTTTCTCGCTCGGAACTGCGAATCTCGCGAGCAGCCCGGTGGCAACTTTGGCCAATGAGCGCGAAAGCCCGGATGTGTAAACCATATTCTATAGAAGTTTGTAGCTCTGAAAGTCCGACGCATGCCCGTAACGCAGGCGAGGTTCCGCATGTGTTAACGACGGACAGCGAGCAATAATCGGATTAAAAGTACGTTCACTCTAGAATTCCGGTTAGAGTTCTATGAATCAAGTCGTTTGACGCTACTTCTTTCGTGACCGAAGCACGATCCACTAAAGAGTGGTAGAATACATGCTCGCCGTGGAAGAGGCAATTGGCTCTGGCACCATAAGTGCAGCGTGTATTAGCGCGACGCAGAAAACGGACGCCAACTCGCCCGAACAGCAATCCTCTGGCGCCACTTTCCTCATTAGCATGATTTGCGAGTGATACACGGACCACATAACGTTGTGCATGCAAAGCAGCTCAGAAAAGTCCGCATATTCTGCATAGAACAATGGGAACGTGTAGCTGCATTATTGTCCAGGATATAGCCCGAAGTCGCCCACATATTTTCTTTAGCCAGAAGACAAGTCCTTGGTAAAAACACCCACGGGTAGCAAAATCGTATAGGCTGATGGATGCTTTTCGAGGGGATGAGCAGTGGGCGTAAAATGTGTACAGCCAAAGAAAAAACAACGAATTGATGTACATATACACTTGAGCGGGTGCGGGTGCGCATATTCGATACTGTATCTTCAACATGCAGCGACGAGTGGAGGGGTAAAGAACCGAGCGCCCCATCCATGTCTCCCTCTGGGTCTTTTGCGCAGTATTGTATAAATGAATGTCTTTTGTCTTCAACACGCAGCGGCGAATGAAAAGTTTGGAAATAACCGAGTACGCCACTTATAGTCTTGGCCAGTTGAAGCCGGCGGAAGCGTTCAAGCTGCGAGTATTATTTTTGTAATGGTAAGGGTATTTAGAGAAATTATGTTGAAATCAAGGGAGAAAAAATAGGTAGCACGTGTTAACGCAGTTCAGCTTTAGCTCTACAGGAGAAGGACAAAAACACAAAGGAATCAGTAGTCCCACCGGCACTTATACTATACATTAGTGCTCAGAAGATCCTGATTGCCTCGGAACGACGTCAAACACGCCGAAGTGAAAATAACATGACTGTATCCGGACGCAGTAGGGACTAAAGTGACGTTGACTGGACCAAGGTGGTTGCCGGCGAGAGTGGAAGGAGGGATGTCAGCAAAATTACCCTGTCAAGGCCCAACGATTCAACCCATCACAGGGGGCCGGTACGCGGATGTCGCGATTCGTGATGGCCAGGTCGAGACAACATCGCGGATAGCTGCGCTCGATTCATCCGCCACGGTGGTCGAGTGGTTATGGTGCTTGACTGCTGACCCGCAGGTCGCAGGATCGAATCCCGCCCGCGGCGGCCGCATTTCGATGGAGCGAAATGCTAGAGGCCCGAGTGCTTAGATGTAGGTGCACGTTAAAGAATCCAAGGTGGTCGAAATTTCTGGAGCCCTCTATTACTGCGTCTTTCATAATCATATCGTGGTCTTAGGACGTAAAACCCCAATAATAACAATGCGCTCGATTCGCCGCACGCGGGCGACAGAATTAAAAAGCTCGAAAGCACTGAATATCATTCATACAAAATACTCTAGGAGGTGCTAAAACACCGACCTAAGTGCACGCAGCGCGTTACGAGTAAAGGGCACCTTGCCGGTGTTATATAGTGTTACCCAAATGTGCGGGGCGGTCTTTTGGATGTGTAATTTCCGCTTTTGGCATGCTGATGCCACAAGTCGATCACTGCAGCTTTTGCGTGGCAAAACAGATGAAACTTCGCGCGAACTGCACAAGCATTGTTTATGCGCTTTTCTGAGTTGTTGTAACTTGTCCCACTGCGGTGTCTACAACTAACGCCTCGGTCATTTCAGCAGCCATACGCATAGAAAATATGCACATGATCGCTGTAACCCATATTGGTGTACATGAGCAACAAGCAAGGGGCACAAACACACACACACACAGAACTTCATTTATACTCGTCGTCACAGCTCAGTGGCTGTGATGGTGCCCTGCCGTTGGGCAGGAAGTCGTCGGTTCGATTCCCGCCCGATAGTAACAGCATGCGGCCGGAATAGGGGGGTGCAGTGCAAGAACGTTATAGTGTATGTACGAATGTTAGGGTGCACATTAAATAATCGGCTGGGCAAAAAAATATGTCAATCATTCGCTGTTTTGAGACATTAAGACCAACAATTGTGGGTCTTAACGTCAATCAATCAATCAATCGATCGATCGGTCAGTCGATCGATAAATAAATAAATAAATAAATAAATAAATAAATAAATAAATAAATAAACTTCATTATGAGTCAAATGAAGTATTTTATCGAGTATATTCTGCTTGACCAGTTCACTTACACTGCGACAAGTTAAATGAAGCGCCGGCCATTAAAATCAATGCAATACTTATCGTCAAAACAACTAAAACAAAACAAAACAGAAAAACCCCCACACGACACGTGCCGAGGTATAAGAGGACTCGACATTGATCAACGGTTTTCCACATTCGAATAACGATACACGTCCGACGAAAACATTCTACGGCGTCTTTAAAAAAAAAACAATCTAAAAGAAAAAGTTGGCGTAGTTTTTGCTTCTTTGAACCGACGAAGGGAAAAACACAAATATACAATGCATCAATAGGGGAGCAGGACTGGCGGAGCTAACGCACGGCGCCGTACCGGCAGCACCGCACACGTGATCGCGCGAAAAGAGCCGATCGCACAACGCCACCACGAATTTTCTATAAGCGCGAAGGACACTTACACAACGAAGCACACGGACCGTGGTGCTTCGTTGTGTAACGGTCCCTTGCGCTTATGCAATATGGATCATAACCACAAACTAGCCCGATCTCAGTGCCACCACGAAGCATGGGTAACGGGAAGCCTTCTTCCTTTCCTTCGTCCTTTCTTCTTTATTTTTTTCCCCCTGCGTGCGAAGCAGAACGATTTCCCCTGGTTGCCGGCGCGCGGGAACGCAGCTTACCTGGTGTGGTTGCCGATCCCATGACGACCTAGTATGACGTGCACGTCGAACGTCGAAGCAACCGAAGGCAGTCAGCTCGCCCGGTCTCCTGGTGTACTCGATGGACGCGTGCGTGCGCACACGTGCGTACAAGTGCATTCGAAGCACTTCCGGGCCAAGGCGGGATCTCGCTGCCGCGGTGTCGCACGTCGCTCGCCAACGGTGCTGCCGCGAGAATCGAACCGCTGTCGTGGCGCGGCACAGGAGAGCCCGATGTGCGCGCGGCTGTGCAGCAACAGCAACAACGTGTATAGCGGGAGATAAAATAACAAAAGAAAGGAAGCCGAGGATCGTAGACGACGCGAGCTGCACGTGGCGGCGCGGCAAATCGCCAAACTTCTTCGTCGCCGTCGATCTTGCCACCGCCGGGAGGCAATGGGAACGCGCGGCGCAATGTAACGGCAGTCCGCTCCGCTGCCGTATTTCATTCATGCACACGGTGGCTTTCTCTCACTCGTTGTAGAATGTCCTCAATTTGCAAAGAAGCCCGATTATTGAGCCACGCGTTTTTGCTGCTTCTGTCATTCCCTATGCGTGTCTCCTTTAGACACAGGTTTGAGACCGCTACCGTTGCGACTCACAGGCAAAGTCATTCACACTTTCGTGGTGGTCTTTGTATAGTGTAGCACTGCAGCCTGCATGGTGCCTGCTTGCTGTTACCATTTTCTTTCTTTCTTTCTTTCTTTCTTTCTTTCTTTCTTTCTTTCTTTCTTTCTTTCTTTCTTTCTTTCTTTCTTTCTTTCTTTCTTTCTTTCTTTCTTTCTTTCTTTCTTTCTTTCTTTCTTTCTTTCTTTCTTTGCACACCTGTTATAGGATTGAAAGCACTGCTAACACAAAGTTCAGGTGCCCTCGTGATTCAGTCTCCTTGAGCTATTCCTTTTATGCCACATATTTAATAGTAGTCGGTAGTGCTGCAGCGGTTATGGTGCTCGGCTGCTGACGCGAATGTCGCGGGTTCGATCCCGGCCATGGCAGTCGCATTTCGATGGTCGCGAAATGCTATAGAGGCCCGTGTACTGCGCGATGTCACTGCACGTTAAAGAACACCAGATGGTCAAAATTTCCGGAGCCCTGCACTATACGGCGTGCCTCATAATTATGTCGCAGTTTTGGCACGTGAAAACCCAGATATTATTATTATTATTATTATTATTATTATTATTATTATTATTATTATTATTATTATTATTATTATTATTATTATTATTATTATTATTATTATTATTATTATGCGTTGATCGCGCATCATGAACCTATATGCGCCAGAACATCGCTTGCCTTGGCACGTTAACAGCCCCTACATTTACGTAGTGAACTGATCTACACGTGGCGCACCTCGACTCGCGTGAGTGGTCAGCGCTCATTAGCTGTGACCATGCCTCATCAGTCGGCGAGCAAGCGGACATTTGTTTCAGCAGTGAACGCGCATAACTTCGGCCGAGGGACCGCTCTTCGGCCAACTTCGATCCGCGGGAAGCCTTTTCCGAATTGGTCTCCGTGGTCGCAGGGAAAATTCTTTGGCACGCTTGGAACGTCCTCCTTTTATCTTCGAATGGCGCGGTATCGAGCCTGAAGTACTTAAGCCAAGGCAACGCAGGGTCGCGCGTAAACAGCGCTCGCCGACGACTTAACAGCCACGAAAATAGCGCCATTGCCGGTTCGCGGTCGATCCAGAATCGACCCAACAGTGCCACGTCCGCTCTCTGAGATAAAATGTGCTTCCGCGTCGGCACGATTCGTAAAAGTGAACCGCGTACTACACCGTGTATGTCTGTTTTGGAGCAATTATAACACGGGCGCTTAACATATCATTCATATGAAAACGCGTACCAAGGTTGACGGGAAGGATCGCTCCGATATTTCACTGACAGTTATACATACCCCGACGATCACTTAGCCCGGCACGGTAGATATGGCGCAGTTGCTATGGCTTTTCGCTGTTAGCTCGAAGCAGCGGGTTCAGCTCCCGTCGCGCCGGTCATATTTTAGCGCGGTAGCGTTAAAGAGCCCGTGTCGCTGAAAATGCGGTGTCGGCGTCGGCGGCACTGTCCGTGAGCGATAAATCCCGATGTACGCAAAGAATAAAAATCAGGATTCGAGCCGCAATCGAAACCAAGCATTCTGCGTGGCAGTCAAGTACTCCACCACAGAGCCATGGCAGTGCTTGAAACTGCTTCGGGGAAAAAAGAAACCATATACAGGCGGCACATTGAGCAAGGAGTCACTTTAACAGGTGTAATATTGCGTGGCAGAAGCGTAGAAGCGCACCAGGTGTCACACCCGTGAATTGAGTTACGAGTGGGTGGTTTAAAGCTTCTCACCCATTACAAAGGGCTCAACCACAAGTAATTATCATTATCACCATCAGCCACATCATCAACAAAGTGTGCAGCTATTTAGGTGCGCGTATTGCTTTACAGACGCGCAGTGGGTTCTTCGCTATATACTTCGTAAAATGGTGAATTGTGGCGTAGTGAGTACTTTGCAACTGAACTTGCAGTAGGCGCCGTATACGAGGGTTTACAACGGCCAATGCAACGTGCGCAGACGTTCCTTTTCTCACGCAACGGTCGAGGTGTCCACAGAGAAGCGAAGTATGGCAAGCGAACGAGAAAGCAATGCGAATAACGCCATCGCGTTACGCTCTGAAAGACAAAGCTTAAGCGTCCTCCATGATTTTGATGATGGCAATTTATACAAACGCCCATGTACACGCAGATTTAGGGCGCAAACCTTTTTTGGTGTGTAGATGGCCACTATTGCCGCCTCAATTGTGTACTCTTTCTTCGCTTTCGCTCTTTGCTATCCGACTCACTCTTTACACCTCAAGAAAAAAAAATGCTACCGAAAGATCACTCGATTCGATGACGAGATAAAGTACAATTCCGTTCGGCCTCTTGCCTACATAACTTGGGCTATACACCAACGAAAAATTACCCTTCGTCGTAAAGGAGCTAGCGAAACAAGAAGACGGCAAACAGAGGAATAACATAGCCCCGCCTCTTGAGGAAAACAATGGCCATAGATAGAGGCCATCGACCATGGACGAGCAATCGATGCAGCGCTCAAGAAGCTGTACTTACACGTGGATTGATGACTGCAGGGAAAACGTGACGAACTTGTTTTTCTCCTTCGGCATGCAGCCGAAACACACGCTCCAAAACATTGCTGAAGCCACTGGGCTATAGCCCCAACACACGCAATCACGGCTCCGCGTACGAGCCAACGTTGCCTGGCACGAAAACGTACGAATGGCATGCCAAATAGCATTCCCGTTGTCTTACAAGCAAACCCACTTTTTCTTAAGGGAGTCGTCAAATTTTCCGGTTAGTCCCCTCCGTTTTGCAACTTGGCAAGAGCGTTATGCGCTTCGGCGTGTACCGTAGTCACGCACTGTGCAAGCCGACATAGGGCTGCGTACTATACCACGCCGAGTTTGAAACTCACTGCTGAGGTTGAAGCCGGCTCAAAGCTTCCATCGCATGCCCATCACAGCGAGGAGGAGAACTTGGTGTCAGCCTATGGAACACCGCCACGATTACGTCGAACAGGGGGCCACATTTTTATTGGTATATAGCTTGACGGGTCTTAACGTACAAAGCAGCTCGGGGGATATATGGCAATATAACGAAAGACTTGGGATTAATTTGTACCATCTACGACTTTACATAATATACCTGTTAATATCACCACACGGGCACGTTTAGCTCTTCCTATCTCAGAATGCGCCCTCCGTGGACAGGAATCAGCGATTCAGTCGCAGAGGGGAGTCAGTCATTTGGAGCTTTGAGAACATTAAGCTGCAAATTAATTGCGTTAACTTGACCAAGCTGCACCAATGATATTCGCGAATTTCTTGACAAGGTTCTGCGAAAGTTACTTTCAGAGCTCGGTGCAGCGCTGCTCTTACAGGCTGAAAGTATGCGAAAGAAAGAAAAGAAATTTACATAAATAAGTAAAAGAAAAGGCGACGCGCGAATTGTATCATGCAGCCTGCATAACCCTTCGGGCTCCTTGCAGCTGGAGATGTTCATGGACATGCAAAGAAATTGTCTCGCACGATATCTTGTGCACGAATCGAAGGCGGTGCGTTAGACATAGGTATGTGAAGTGAAGATAGCTCCCAGCAACAGCAATAAAGAAATAAATCTTGAAAGAAGAAACACATAATTGGAACACGCACAGGAGAGTTTTAATAATTCCCGATTGCATAAAATTTTAAGAACTTCATGCAGTCGGGGCCCGTATTTCGTAACGTCGCATTTCATTTTGCGGTTTTCCTTTCAGATCACGCGGCGTGCCGAGTGGCCGATGGCAGCGATAACGGAGGCGTGTGCGAGCATAACGTGCAAAGATATTCGAAAGTGAAATATATAATAATTGTTCAGGCTTTATGTCTCAAAGCCACGACATGATTATCAGGGACGCCCTATAGTGTAGGGCTCCGGAAATTTTGGTTGAAAGTGAAATGGAACGATAGAAAATGCAGCTCCAGAATATCCACTCCAGCATTCCAAACAACATAGTCCATACTCCCTCGCGAAAAGATTGCCTGCAAAATGTTTTCACAGCAGGAGCATCACAGGTGCTCAGAGCCCATACTCGGAGTCATTCCTCATCACGTAGTACGTATACTTCGTGCGGTGGCGGCCGCTATAGCTCTTTCATATCTGCAGCTTTGTGCGCTGACGCTAACCCGGCATGGTGGCTTAGCGGCTAAGTTGTTGTGCTGCTAAGCTCGAGGAAGTATTTGATTCCCGGCCACGGACGCCGCATTTCGATGTAGGCGAAATGCAAGAACACCCGCCTGCCTAGATTTAGGCGCACATCAAAGAACCTCAGGAGCTGAAAATTATTATGGAGTCTCTTGCTACTGCGTTCCTCATAACGATACCGTGGTTTTGGAACGTAAAATCCACAATTTTATTTAAGCTTACGCTCACCGCGGAACCACACGTTCCCCTCGAGGAGACCAAGGAATGACTGCGGAACATAGAGAAATGGAGTGGCCGTGGTGCTATATACCTCAATCTCTCCACAACATTCAATGTATAACAAAACAGAACAGACTCCGTGCGATCTCGACTTAGCAGATTGTCGCTTACGCTCCGCTCAAATTTCACCTAGTGTTGCAATGCGGGCTTGCAGGTATATGACATCTTTGAACAATGTTGCAGCGCATAAAAAGGGGGCCACAAGCAAGACACATGAACACACATATCCGGCACTACGTGTGTGCGTGCTCATATGCGCCTCGCTTGTGTCCCCGTTTATGTGCGTGCAATATTATTCAAATTTCACGTGACAACGCAACACTGACACCTGCGCTGATCGGTGCACTGGCACGGAGAAGGTCATGCATTCTGCACGCCAGTCACTCATGAGTCGGCATTTTATCCAAAGTGATATTGTCTACCAAGAAGGCAGCTGTGAGCCGAATCGCGAGGGCAAATACGTTTTGATGGAACAGCGCGTAACTAAACGAAGGACGAAAAAAGAAGTGCACAGGACAAGCGCTGACCTGTCCTGTGCACTCCTTGTCTCGTCCTTCGTTCGGCAAAGCACTTTCATCAAAATGAACTTCAACCAACTAGCCCAATTTACCATCTTGCTTCAAGGGAAGTGCACAGGACAAGCGCTGACCTGTCCTGTGCACTCCTTGTCTCGTCCTTTGTTCGGCAACGCACTGTCATCAAAATGAACTTCAACCAACTAGCCCTGTTTACCATCTTGCTTCAAGGGAATATATGTAAGATAAACCGCAAGACCAGTCTTCTTTCGGAACATCACATTATTTATTTCATTTCAAAAAATACCCCTCAAGGCCCTCGTAGAGGGTTGGTGCTAATACAATATAGCAGTGTTACAAAATTAGTAAATATCTTAAAGTGAAACAGTAGCAATGGTGTAAACAATACGAAAAACAATAAAACACAATAAAACATACAAAGAAGCACGCTGGAAAAGTAAAAAAAAAATGGTACAGCCCATGTGCGCTGAAATCAAGTTACAGTAAGTTGAAATACAGCATGCATATAGTATCTACAACGATCACCAACCATGTGGTGGTTGACAATTTTCCATTGCATAACAGCTGGTGTTAGATTACCGAAGAGAAACTAGAGTTACTGCTTTACATTGTGTTCTAAGTGAAATGAATAGTTTAATGCACGACACGACGTTAGGGTGCATGTTAATATGCACCAATTTCAGCAATAACCTTGTAGTAAGGAACATGATCGAAGGCGTTTGAGTAATCAAGAAACATGGCGCCTACTTGAAATCGAGAATGTGTAGTACGGTGTGTAAGCTGTGTACAAACCCAGCCAGTTGAGTCTGCGTTGTTCATTACAAATGATGCTGTGATCTCCGAGGTAGTTAATGATCTGACTGCGCCATACGTGTCCCATCAGTATGCAGACCGCACTGGTTAAACTAATCGGGCCTTAAGTGGCTGACAATTACCGATCGCCAGATTTGACGACAGGAATGACCTCGTAGCCACGCGTCAGTCTCGAGCAATGACGTGGGATGATAATGATTGCCCGAAACGGTGCACACAGAATCGGCGAAAGGCCAGTCGAAATACAGATTAAAATCGGGAGCTCATCGTGTTCCCGCCTCGTCGTTACCATGCCGACTTGGTACAACTCCTTATACTTCGTATTATTTCTCGGTGGTCGGGCCTCGCCACGTTTGCGGCGAGAAGGTCCACGCGTGCGCGCAAGCGCGAAAAAAAAAACGAAAGAAAAAAAAATGATTGAACGAAACGTGGACCGTTCATTGCGCTAACGGTCTCGACGAGACTCGGCGCGTATGTGGGCGAGAAGTGGAGGAGGGAACCGGAGCTCTCGGAGAGGAACTCCTGATAAAACATTGCACTGGGCGAAGAAAGGGGGTCGACCTTGCCTCTATATACAAGGGTGAGGGAACGCCGGCAAAGGGCGAGCGTGGCACGCTTCGCTGCTGCCGTTTTCCTCGTAACCGCCCTTGAACTTAACACGTGGAAGAAAGGACCAAAGTGACATAAATATATACGAAAAAGTCAATAAATGAAAGTAATTCGCCTCACGGCTGCTCACAGGATTTCCACTCAGAGAAACGGAAAAAAAAAAAGAAAAAGCGGTCGCTGAGCGACAAGCAGCACGAAGAAGACCTCGCAAGCTGTCCATTCCGAAATACAGATGGCGCAAATAGCAAAAAAAAGAAAAGAAAGAAATATGCATCGAGACGGAGAGATAAAATAAATTTAAACGCTGTTATATCTTTCTATTCTTTTCCGCCGAAGGCAATGCCATTTCCTTATACATTTGCGAACAAACATTCCGCGAAATCGTTCGCCTGCGCCAGTGCCGGCGCAGGCAAAAAATTTGCCTCGACTACTTTTTGGCTATTTTTGAAATAGCTTGGCTACTGCAAAAATTGAATATAAATATGTGAAGCTAATAATGTTCAGCAACATTAGCACTTCAAATTTTTTGATGCTTGTCCATCATTATCGTCAGTTCGGCGTGGGCGCGCTTTCATTTCATCCAAAAGATTAACTCCAAGAATCCAGAATCTTGTATGTGGGAAGTTCCAGCTGAAACGGGACATACGGCATGTACAACAAGTGCAGTGGATCAGCACGTGTAAACCAGTCGTGGATTTCCGGACGAGGATGTATATACAACTACGAAGATCCGTTAGGTATAGAAGCCCTATGGACGCATCTTGCAGAGGGAGCCGTGAAGCTGCTTGACCTTCCGATATTAAAGGCAGAGGCCGAGCGAGTTTTCTCAGTAACAACCTCCACCGAAAGTGACCTTAGAAACAGATTATCTGATGATCTTCCTAGTCTCGACTCTAAGGACCAAGTTCGGACTGAGGAACTTGACCAGTTCCACCTTTGATATCTCTCCAGAAATGACTGCCAGAATGAACGTAAGCTGTTATGCATGAACAGCAGCTGTGATTCTAATTATGTGACAGTTTTCTGGTATGTCGTTAATATTCTAGTCACATACCACGTTAATGAAAGTGCTGTTACCTTTATTATGTTACATCATGTTTTTTGTTTTGTTTTTTTACGTTTCTCTATTTACAAAAAGCAGAGCTAAGCTTCGGTTATGATGACGTTCTTATTGTACCACAATGAAAACAAACGCAACGTTTTCCCATAATATGGCGAATTTGTTGGCTACACTATTTCCTCCGGTCAACGTTGACTAATTTCTGTTTCGCTTTGGCACGGCTGAGGAATAATTGCGACAAACAAAAAAGAAAAGAAACGCCGCCCGGCGTAGCGCGCCCTATAGCATTGAAATTTCGCAGGCCTGAAATCGAATGAGTAAGACACGTGTTCGGGCAAGTTCGTTCATACCTGATGCGGAACAAAGGAGCGCTAATGAAACGGGGACGCAAACAAGAGACACACAGGAGTTTGAGCGCTTGTGTGTCTCTCGTTTGCGTCCCCGGTTTTTTAGCGCTCCTGTATATGTTCCGCATCAAGATTGAAATCGAATCCAGAAGTTGTTGCAAAGTACCTTGACCACGAAAGAACGAGAGTTCGCGACAGACAACCGGGACCCTAAAATCTGTAAAATAGTATGTATATCTACGTCAAATACTAACAGGAGAGCCTAATCGTGTAAAAGAAATTTGCGTAAGGGTTGGTGCCCGCATGCAGCTAACATTCTCAACTCATGACCAGCAACTTACCAGCTGTTGCTGAAGCGGCAAGTGCACAACCATTCGTTTGCCAGTTCTAACATATGGGGCCAGCTTAGCACGTAATGTGTCGCGCTGCTGAGCTCGGCAGCGCGGGTCCGGCAACGGCGGCCAAATTTCGACGGCGCCGAAATGCAAAGAGCACCTGCGCGCTTAGATTTAAGTTAATATGTTAAAGAGCCCAGTGTTGTCGAAATCAATCCGGAGTCACCCGTGCCTCGTGATCATATCGTGGTTTTGACACGTAATACACTAGCAATTATTATTACTGACATATGGGGCAGAAACTTGGAGAATAACGGGGAAACCCAGAAGTTAAAACCACAGAGCGTGAGATGGAACGAAAACTGGTATAGGCTTAACATTAAGAAGTAGCAAGACAGCAGAGTGGATCAGAGAACAAACAGGGGTAGCCGATGCTCTAGTTTACATTAAGAAAAAACAAACGGACCTGGCCAGGTCACGTCATGCGAAGGACAGACAACCGATGGTCAGTTAGAGCGACGGAATACACACCTCGGCCGAAGTCGACAAAGGCTTAGGTGGAGCGACGAAATTAACAAATGTGCAGGCGTAAAATGGTATCATCTCGCACAGGACAGGGTGGGTTGGAGATTACTGAGAGAGGACTTCCCGCAGTGTACAGAAAACAGGCCGACGACGGTGATGATTATGGTGATCTTAAAGGCTTGGCGCGTTACAGTATATTCGGACGCAAGGCCCTATGGCAGCGTGCGCCCTTTGTTTCCCTACCTCTATGACTTCCACCTCGGAGAAATAATCGTCGATTAATTCCTCTATAATGCCACCCGTCTGACGCTGCGAAAGCGGACACATTCAGAAGAAAAAAGCATAGAAAGAGGGAGACAAAGTTGGGAAAGCGGAATACGGAATACAAAACGAAACGCTTTCTCCTCGAGTTTCGCACTATTCGCACCAAAAGCCCGCTGCGTTTCTAAGTCATATGAAGACAAAGGGAAAGACGCGGTAGTGCACTGCAAACCGCGTGGGCTTCTATACGTCGGTGCGGTCGCATCCGTCAAAACGGGAGCCAGGCTGCAGGCCGTGCACGTTTCGGATTGCCCATGCACTATCTCGAACAACACGATAATGCCGCGCTATATACTGTAAACAAAGTTCTCAAGTGCTAGAGTTTCTCGCTTATATTACGATGCTGTAAGGTCGCTGCGCTCTCATTAACCCCTGCTTGTCTGGAGCGACGGCCGAGCGGAGTCTTATCTTCAGCTCGAACCCGAGTGTGTCTCATTTGCCTGCGCGAGCTGCGATCCGTCCGGTGGAAGGACGCAACTGGCGACTTGGCGGCTCCTGCGACGCGAAACTTGGAGAGCCGCGTGCGGTCACACACTGGAATGAAACGAGCCGATATATAGGTGCCCCATCCAAAACACTGCACCGTATACACTACCCTCACCACTTCTATGCAAGTTCTGGGTCGGAAAATAGGGAGCTTTTAGCTCGTGAACGAACAATGATTGTAAAAGGGTGTAAACAAAGCTTGTTGGCTTGGCTTCATGGCAGGGAACATAGCAGGGATTGTGGCTGCAGTCCTAATTTTGATCAGACGCGTATCTTGCGCAGATATCGTGATAACCGCGCCCGGGAAATCAACGAAGCACTGGCAATTCATTCCATTGGGGCCATCATGTGTAAGCGCACCATCGATCGCACTAACCGACATGGAAATTAGGTACCTCCGCACGTGATCATAGCACCGACATGAAGTAGTTGGGACGCATGCGTTGACCCCCCCCGCCCTCTCTTGTTTATGTCCGTTTCACAAGAAGCGGATATATTTGTGCACATACGAAATAAACGCTCATGTTGTTAGCCAGCGCCAAGACCTTTCAGTCTCTCTTGTCTCGTGTATCTGCGCTGTTCTCTGCTATGAAGCACAATGATTGACTGGACTTCGCTTATATAGGAACAATACTGCTCTCTAAGAAAAGATCGAGTAAAAAGGGCGTCTTTTTGTCCCAGTCCAATAATCGTCATCTGGCTTGCTTGTGTTTCCTTTCTTGAAAACTCGGCTCTCGCCACCTTCCTATCAAGGATGCTATGCCACGCTGATAACGCGCACGCCGTTCGTGACTTGGAAGTACCGGGCGCACGGCGATTGCAAGAAAAGTCACGCAAGATAGGTGACGATTATAATTGTGGGACAAAAAGACACCCTTTTTACTCGCTCCTTCTTTTAGAGTGTGGCGCAAGAGCGTTTTGTGAGTGCTAGTATACACAGTCACTCGTATTACACACGACGCCAACGGCGTGCATACATTGAGGCCGCGCCTGAAGTGGGAATTAACGTTAAAATTTTGCGATAATCCCGGGCGGCGCCACGGGGCTGCAAAACCACTGATGCAGAGCAGTGGGAGGCCGAGCTGCTCAGCCCGGTCCCCTGAAACCACCTCTGGGCCGTCCAGCTCACCAAGGACGCCGCCAGGACCAAAGGGTTACTGGCCACCGTTCAGGCAAGGAAACTAATCCCCCCTCCTCTATTTTTAACATCTTAAACTAGATCACGATAGATTGTCTCTCTTGGTTACTATATACATCCATATTGTAAAGGATACTTATGCAGCCCGATTCTCAACGCTATATACGGAAGGCCAAAAAAAAAAACAGAGATAAAGAAGCTAATGACACACACACGCAGAAAGGACTAAGTGATTCGCGAGTGAGGAGGCGAGGCTGGCGAGGCGTCGCAGGTACCGAGCAGACGAGAAGGTCAGGCGATCATCTTTCAGAACAGCCTGCTCATCTTGCGCGAACTTCACAACTTCATTCAAGGACAGCTGCATTGTCAAGGAATGCGGGGTGCTTTATAAATACAGCGAAGGAGGAATTCTTAAAAAAAAAAAGAAAAGAAAACTTCCTCCTCGAAAATTACTGGTCTTTTTAGAGTGTTTTATATATGTGCGACCAACGGTTTGTTATTTCTTGTGCACGTTCAGTAACTAAATTACGTCGTAAACCACTATAATTTAGTTCAGTAACTAAGTTCAGTTGAGTGCAGTAACTAAATTATGGGGTAAACCGCATAATTTAGTTAAGGAACGCGCACATGCAATAACTAATCGTTGGTCACACATATATGCTGACCGTAAAATGACCAGCAGGCATGCCTCATAAGTTAGTTATTGAGTACGCCGAACTACTATCTGATTATAAGATACGCCGCAGTTCCCCGGGAATTCCAGTTTAATTTTGACCACCTTATGCTCTTTGACGTGCATCTCACTTACGTAGATATACGTACACGATTGTTTTATTTTACGCATTTCGTCCAACGGCAATGCGACCGCCGCGGCCGGGAGTCGAACCCGCGACCACGATGTTAGCAGGGCAATACCACAGATATACTAGGCAACCTAGGCAGACTTTTTTCTCCCCTATTTTTTACTTGTTAAGACACCTTAGATTGATTATTACAATTTCTTGGACAGATATACGTTCTTACTTTGCAAAATCAATCGCAGGGAATCGCGCTTATTCCACGTTCGCGTTAGCGCTCATAAAAAAAAAAAAAAATAACTGAAATTAAAACTAGGCCAAAGAACAGCTGGTCCGAAATTCCCCCAAGTCAGCCCGTCGCTCTCACGTCGGGTCAGCTCGTCACAAAGCTAGTCACTTTCTGTTAAACACACACACGCTCTCTCTGCTAACTAAATGCATGACGCGAGAGAAACGGGTAAGGAAAGTTTGGCTTCGCTAAGTCTTAGGAACCAGGTCACAAGACGAAACGTGTCGACGAAGACATAAAATATTTTGTTGGGCATATTACCGACCACGTATAAAACCGATGATGCTTATCCGTTTCCCGCGTTAATACGAGAACACTCTTTGCTTAGCCCTATACCGATTTAGTCTGGCTGCGCCCGCCCAAAAACACTCGGTAAGACATTCCCCAAGCGTGACGAGTGCACTGCGACACGAGGTGAAATAGGAGCATAAACGATGCGATCTGAGTTCAATGTACGCATATGCGGCAGAAACAAACATAAGATCCCGGATTGGAGTGTTCACTTCAGAGAAACTGGGGTGGATGTTGTGTTTTTCAGTTTTCTTTTCTTTTTGAAAAGGTTAAAATTTGTCGAGGCGTAATGATCATCGCTCTTTGAGATAAAAACAACAACAAACAAATGTATTGTTTCAGAGAGCATAAACCCATGTTTGCACGCGTCCTTTTCACTATTACTATAGATAGATAGATAGATAGATAGATAGATAGATAGATAGATAGATAGATAGATAGATAGATAGATAGATAGATAGATAGATAGATAGATAGATAGATAGATAGATAGATAGATAGATAGATAGATAGATAGATAGATAGATAGATAGATAGATAGATAGATAGATGAGCATGCACATTTATCAAGGTTATGAGCACTCTCGATATTTTGAGTAATCAGTTAAAAAGGGCGTCTTAGCTTAAATAGGCAAGGCGCTCATAACATTATTGGTAACTAAATAGTTTATGTTACCAATAATAATAATAATAATAATAATAATAATAATAATAATAATAATAATAATAATAATAATAATAATAATAATAAAAACAGGCTACATGTGGCATGCCTTTGGCACTACGAAACACACTGAGGCTTCACTTCCGACATTTACGCCACGCAGCAAAAATACGAGCAGACTGATACAGCCTTCAATGGGTCTGTGATCAAGGGCGTTATCTCCAACAATGCGACGGTTTGCACCACTGCTGCGCAGGAGCACACTATATATACATGTGCCTGGTGTGCTAGAATCGTGGGAAGATGGCTGGATAACGCCGTTATATTTATGGGCAGCAAGGATAGTAGTAACAAGGCCTTTGAGTTTGTTTTCTATCTTGGTCTTGCGCCTAGCGCACTATTTCTGTGAGTGCCTTGGTACAAAAAAAAATCGGCAGATCCCACGTACCATGGGAATCGATGTTATACGAAGCATGCGCGGGATGGTGACTCTGGCGTAATTTTTCACATTGAGCGAAACGTTACGGTATGACGCTAGAGAAATGTGGAAGTGGTATACGCACACTCGCATGTTGAAGAGTCGCATATGTATTATATAACCACTTGTTTACAGTTGCGTAACGATGCCAACAGCAACATGGGTGTTACCAACACCAGACGCGGTAAGCTGATATGTGGTGCTTATATTCTTCAATACTGGATAGAGCGAATCCGAACAGGGCAGAGGGGACACAGACGCACAGGACAGGCGTTACTCGCAACTAAGCTTCATTTAGGAAAGTTTCCCTAGATATGTGGTACGCATGCAGCCGAGTGGCACGCGCAGGCGCACTGCACGTACGCTGCAGTTGTTACAGTTGCGTTACGGTTGTTATGCTTATACTAGTCTGTTATGAATGACGGAGAACGCACGCACGTTTCACGAACCTGTGTGTATGTGTAGGAGGGGTTCTTGACAGTTCTTGAACAAGGTCATCATCACCGTGATCACTGAGCACCAGAGGCTGGACCGGACTTGTTATCGCATCCGTTCGTGATCGCAGCTGTGAGGGGTCTAAGTGTAGTGAAGTGCGAGGTATAGTGCAGCTGGTGGAAATCCTGGATGCCTCTTACGATGAAATGATCTATGACGCCTGCTGTCCTGGACGTGGCAGCAAGGTCTTTCGATGCCCTGTCCAGATTCGAGCCGTCTTTCACGTATTATAAAGACCAGGCGTTGTTGGGTCTTCATAACTCCATGTTCAAGTGACCGGTAATGATGAGAGGCCTGGTTCCCTCCTCAGATTTATTGTAGGAAGCCTTGACCCCGATTTTTGCGTAATCGACGAGTGCATGGGTAGTTGAGCGTCTTCCAGGGGCGTTCTGTCTCCAGCTTCTTCACTTTCCTAGCGTCCGCCGCGGTGGCGTAGCGGTTAAGGTGCTCGGCTGCTGACGCGAAGGTCGCGGATTCGATCCCGGCCGCGGCGGTCGCATTTCAATGGAAACAAAATGCTAGATGCCCGTGTGCTGTACAATCTCAGATCATGTTAAAGAATGCCAGATGGTCAAAATTCCGGAACCCTTCGCTACGGCGTCTCACATAATCACATCGTGGTTTTGAGACATAAGACCCCAACAATTATTATTATCACTTTCCTTGCGTGTCAATGTGTGTGTTCGCGGTTAATGTGTTGGTTGAGACTTTGTATCAGCTGTGGCGCATACCCGCATAACATGAACTCTGGTAAGCGGGTATGTGCCACACGTGACTGAGAGAAAGGGTTTCATGACGTACGCGACAGGTATTTTGCGTTATTCATGTCATGACCAGTGAATCGTGTTCGTCATACACTGATCCCCTGCTATGCCAATTTTGGTACATTAAATGTTATGGAGACGACCAGGAGAGCGCCCAGACGTAGGCGGCTAGATAGATAGATAGATAGATAGATAGATAGATAGATAGATAGATAGATAGATAGATAGATAGATAGATAGATAGATAGATAGATAGATAGATAGATAGATAGATACGTAGATAGAAACGCCCAAAGTGCCTGAGGTTCGCTAAGAAATGCTTCGCATTTAAAAAAAAAGGGCTTTGAATGCCACGAGAAATAATATAGTAGTAGTAGTAGTAGTAGTAGTAGTAGTAACGCCGGCATGTACCAGTTCGGAAATTTGAATTTTCTCGAGTAAGTGATAACTTTATGGATTTTTTTTTTGCATTTTATCAGATTTACCCGAACCCATAAAGAACCACCCGTAATGAAATCAGCGAAATCTTTGGTTGCGTAAAACGCACAAGGCCGCAAGCACACCGTCGTACTGAACATGCGATGCCAGATGCAGTGCTATAAAATGTTTCTAAAATATCCATGTAACCCGTATTTAAGAAAGTCGTGCAGGTTAGCATTTGGGCATACCGAATGACTATGCGAGTTGGGTAAACAAGTCGAGTGTTCATCGTGAAAGAGAAAGAACTGCTGTTCTTTTTTTTTCTTTCCGAGCTATATGTAATACTATCCCAAGTGCCACGGAATACGCTATCGAGATAGTACAGCGAATCGAAAATCTTCCGAAATAAGAGGCGCAAAAATGACAAAAATATGACGCTAAACTCTTTTTTCTTTTGTTGTCACATGGGCTGATAAGTGTTTCATTCCCAGCAGTCGGCCCAGTCAATGGAAAAACAGGTCTGTTTAGAGAAAGACATCCGAGAAAGAGTATATGACGTTCAACGGACGTAACTCGACAGCGCGTGCGGCGCAAAAACAAGCGTCGCAGGATGTGTATAACCGGCGGCGGATACCCGAACGAGATAAAATAGAAAAAAAACCGATGGGAAAGAACGTCAACGTCAAGAAAGAGAGAAAAAGTTCCGTTTCTTTTGGTGCATTTTCGAACTTTCTGACGAGCTTAAGCGAACGACAGCACATCGGACATTAAAAGTCGAATAATGTATAATCCTTCCTGAGCTCTATATCTGACGTTAACGTTATTATTATAATGCGCAGCTGCCCCGTATGTGTGTAATACAAGTACAATGTATAATTCGTCAAGTTTTGTCTTGTTATCCTCGCGTGCAAGTGACGTGGTGCTTTACGTAATCTACGTTTCTTTTTTTCAACAAGGGAACTGTCGTCTTTGTTCGCATAACAAAGGCGCCTAACAATCGATCACCACGCGATATACACGGCCTAGGTGGAATTCGCTGTAGTCTGATAATAGGTTTCTACCCGTACAAAAATGTAGGTAGACAGTCTACATACATTTTTGTGCCGCTCGTGATTAACAGTTTATATACCCAGGAACGGCGAGAACAGAGATTGATAATTTAAAGGCGAGAGCGTTAAGAAAATCCGGCGTCGCCAACGTTGGCCCGACGAAAGCAAAGCATAAAAATCAGGATGCCAGCAGGAATCGAACCCAAACATTCTGCGTGGCAGTCAGGTACTCTACCACAGAGCCACGCCATGTCTTGGAACTGCCATAGAAGAAGACCCTATGCCGGCGTATACTGTCGGTGAAACGTCATTTGTGGTTGCAGCGCTCGCTATCTAATTTTATAACAAAGCAGTAGACATTACATATATGTACTCCCAATACACAGGCGTCATGTCGGGTTAACGTCAATTGTGGTTCCAGTGGTGGCTCTGCTTTTATAACAGCCTGTAACAGCACAATAAACGTTATACATCTACTCACATGACCCAGCAAGCTATGTTCAAGCGTTCTTCGACCTCGGAGGGAATACGCTAACGAATTTTAAGTGTGATATTCACATCATCACACCGCAGCGTGCACTTCGTTTCGATAAACTGACGTCTGTGCTCAAACGTGAGTGCTGACATTACGTCAGACCGCGAGTTGTGCTTTAAACGCCCGTGTATAGTCGACGTGCCTGGTAAGCCCACGATGTGCAAACAACTACTCCCTTTACACAAACACGACGATTCGCACCGTAACGCTTGGCTCAAAGAAAAAAAAATGCAGCATATACAGCTACTGGCTGACTGCTTCACATGGAAGCGATTCCAACAATGCGTGGGATCGGCCGAATTTTTATCGCATCTAGCTAGCTTGCGCATGTGAACTAAGCTCCGTGCATAGAAATACATTCAAAGATAAATATATAGATATAAGCGTGTGTGTGTGTGTGTGTGTGTGTGTGTGTGTGTGTGTGTGTGTGTGTGTGTGTGTGTGTGTGTGTGTGTGTGTGTGTGTGTGTGTGTGTGTGTGTGTGTGTGTGTGCAGGGAGCTGCACAACGAGCTGCTGTCGCGGTATCGGCAAATGCGTTTCTATAAGGCGTCAAGACAAGAAAAAAATTTCACAGCCCTTCCACTACTGTGAAAATGGAAACCAGCGAAGCTGTGACAATGGTGGGTCTGGTATAGTGAATTTATATATTATCATTATTGACTATATTGAGCTAATACATCCTGTAGCACACAAGAAACCCCGTTGTTTCGAAAGAGCAAGAATGGCATGGCGCTCGTTTCTTATGCAAGCGCACGGCCGTGTCTCTGAGACAAACAGCGTTCCCGTCATTTTGCCATGCCGGCGAAATCGTGCACCTTTATGTTTACTGTTACGCCACGTCCCTTTTTTTCGACGCAAGAACGCTGGATCAGTCGAGTTAACCGGTTCGCTAAAAATTGTTGTTCTACGCACCTTTTGTCTACGGACGCGATCCGCCAGAACCCAACCGTATACAGTTTCAGTGTAATATATAACCACGCATCGGTCCGCAAGGCCTGCAAATCTAGAGATTTGCTCTTGTTCTCTAGGTTTTCTTTTTTTTTTTTTTTTTTGCCGCCGAATGAGCCACACTGATGCCTGGGAGCCTTGCTTAAGATACGTTGTGCACTGTGCCGTGTCTGGCTGGTGCTGTTTGCGACTCTTCAAATACTGTTTCGTTCCGTCTACATCAAGCGTTCGTCATTTAGTATTATAGCTACATTCAAAACACGAGAACGGTCTGGAACACCTCTTAATACGTGGTAGAGACGGTGGCATTTCAATTACCCCAGAGCATTGGCGCGAATATTAACCGGTTAAACAAAATGGGTGCTTAAAATCTGAACTGAGGTAAGAAGAAAAAAAAATTATGGAAACGCGATCACAGAACGTTGCCCGTATGAGAAGTGGAAGGCCACATGTCCCGCGTTTTTGTGGGCGTGATTTCGTGCCGTACCATAATGAATCAACGTCTCACTAATTAGCCCTAACTGAAACCGTGTTCTGAAGGCTATAGGCAGTTCAAAAAACCTTATGACACTTAATTTGTTCAATTCTTCGCTAAATTAGGCACCTTAAATTTTCATCACCCATTTTTCCCCCCTCTTTCTCCCCTTGCTAGAAATGTGGCGCGTGTAGTGAATGAAATTTCTTTTTTAACACCTGTTACGCTTGGCCGGGGGTGAACACACGTGGGCCTGCACTCTCAATTTGAGTCGAGTGGCGAGCAGTTTCACGGCTGCCACTCGACTGATTTCATTTTATTCTGAATAAATCAAATCAAAACTGATTTAACTTGTTCAGTGAAGTTACTGAAGTCCAGTGAAGTTCATTCACCGGAGTTTACGTACTCTGCGTCGATTTTGTTGTGACAGCTTGGATTTGTTATATGCTCTGGACACGAGACGCGAACGATTCACTACACTTCCGTATAACGCCACGAGCGCACGGTCTCCAACTGGACTACGACGAACGTGTCGTCGACTCACTGGACGCAGATGTATAGTGAAAGCAGTGCACGTGCTCCAGGCGTTCATGGAGGACACCGTGAAATGCACCGAGAAAGACCTCTAGCTGAGCGGGAACATCTGACCTATAGGGGTACATGTGCTATTCATCGGCGCGCGGAAACTTAAGTTTGAATGGCCTCCAGATTAAGTATACCACTGATGTATCGTGAATGAATACAACGCGCTAAAGAACGAGGACGAACAGAAGAAACAACAGACATGGTCCTCGTTCTTAAGCGCGTTGTATTAATTCACGATGGAATCACACCAATTTGCCCAGTTAAACGTTCTATTGCACCACTGATGTAATCGGGCAGAGTCCTTTTCCATGCACAATAGACGCGCGAGTTGATTGCCGTGCACCTGAGTGCTTGGCCGCATTTAGCATTGAAGCGGGAGCGACTGCGTTCAGCCTTGTCGTTGATATTTTAAAGACTTAATTGCGTGCAGGTGACTGCCCCTGACGCAGCGTACACACGCACTTTTTGTCAAGGGTCGTAAGGACTCTGTGCGCGTGCATTAAGACTAATGTACGAACAAAACCTGAGGATAACAAAAATTTCGCGCTGATTTCCTTTTTTTTTCATATCCGGCATATCAAGTTCGATTTGTTTTCGATGTATTGTTCTTGTTTTTTTATCTTCACTAACTTATTCCCAAATGCTTTTTTTCTTTAGTTCTAACTAGCCTATTCTCAAATTTTGTCTCACGTCTGCTGCATCTTTAAATTTCATGTTCAGCTACTCGAATTTCAGGAAGATCCACCAGAAACATGGGCATGTGCCCCTACCTCACAAGGATCCATACGTGCACGTCTGCAAATCATTTAGGGAGTCAAAGAGAAGAGGAAACGCTTTAAAACTTGCTGCCGGAATAGGAAGCTGCAAGAAGCATGTGCCGGCACTGAGTACCATTGAACCGTTATGCCTATGAATTCAGTCAAGTTGCAGTGCTGTCGTGCGATCGTTCACAAGTTTACGCACTACGACGAAGTACTGCGTGGCTTCGTTCGGCCAAGCTTTAGCCAGAGACAGGAAAAGGATAATAATATCTGGGGTTTCACGTGTCAAAACCACGATATGATAATGAGGCACGCCGTAGTGGAGGGCTCCTCAAATTTCGACCAGCTGGGGTTCTTTAACGTCCTCTTAAAGCGAAGTACACGGACATCTAGCATTTCGCCTCCAGCTAAATGCGACCTCCGCGGCCGGGATCGAACCCACGACCTTCGGATCAGCGCAATCACCGCAACCACTGTACCACCACGGCGGCTATACAAGAAAAAGACGACACATGAAGCGGAGTTCTGCGCAGCACCATGTTTGTCTTCGTGTTTCGTCTTTGGGCAAAACTTCGCAGCGGCTACGAAATCACACCGACCAGCCCCTGTCGCATGTTTACTAGTGCTGTGTGACGCATTTATGAAAAAGGAAATATTATAAACGCACTCCGTTTACGTCAGCGAAAAGATGGAAAAGGGATGCAGGCAACGCGGGACAACACGCCGGCGAAAAATTTTGAATAAAATGACCCTTCGCGGTCGCATTCTGAAATCCCCAGAGATCACGTTTGGCAATCTGCTACGACACAATTTTCGGCTTCTCGATGCGAAAACAATACATGTGGCCCATTTCTGTCATTTTCTTTTAAACTGACGAAATAACCCTAACAATGGCGTGAAATGCGACGAGAGTCCGACGTGTCTTGCTTCTAACCTTCTAATCCTGGGCTGCCATCTTGTAGCGATGCTTTTCCGATGCTAGTGCCTTTTCGCGCTTTTTTAGCGCTTGGCCAGTGGTCAGAGCGACGGTTCACTCACGTCATGAACGGCATCAGCCGGCAATGAGCGGTGGATGACAAGGACAACGTAGAATCGAGCATAACGCATCGCTACAAAATACCGGCATGTTTGTGGTCCGGAGCTGCTTTTAAAACGTTCCGCCGCGCGCACTACTACTGCATACAGTCAGCGAATGATGAAACAAGAAAAAAAAAAGAAAAGAAAGGAACAGCTGAGCCCTTGCTGGCGGTCTTTAGGTTTGCCTTGGCGTTTCAAGTTACTGTTTCTGAGGCCGCTTTCGTAGCGCAAGTTTCAAGATAGCAGTATCAAGGGGGTAAAAATAAGGCACCGAGACATCCGATCTGGTCGTAAAAGCAACAAGATACTTCGCTGTAAAAAAAGATGCAAAAAAAGAGAGAGAAAAAAGCGTTTCGGCTGCTTACTTTTTTTGACGACTTCCACGGCTTCCTCATTCTTGTCGCCTTCATTCTTGCGGGCTTCTTTAACGTGAGTGTCAGACATTGTGGCCCTAATGAAAGAAGGAAAAGCATATATCAATTGAATTAGATTTTACAAGCCGCAACCAGGAAAGGATTCTGAGACATGATGTTGCGGCAGGCCCCGGAATAATTTCCGGGGCTCCGAGGTGATAGAGCGTTGTCACTATCGGTGCACGCTTTGAAAACATGGAGGTATCTTGCTATGTTGATCATCGTCACAGTGGCGCCTATAATGACCCGTTCTCTACAGCTGCAACCTATGAGCAAGCGGTGAGGCATTTATTTGGGGCAGTATGGCTGCACTAAAGGGGTTTGTATACAGTCGGTTGTTACAGCTCAGGCACAAAGTCCTTGTAGCTTGGTTTCTTAATAGCTGCAAAATACCCCAAGAATTAAACGCCTGTGCGGGACAGTGTTGTTCATTATAATAACTGGTGGGGTTTAACCCTTTGTGCGACAGCGGGACATATGCGTCCCACTTTTCCGTCAGCAGGAAAAAAATTTTCTCCCACATCACCCGTTGCAATTAGCGCAACGCTAAGTCACGCATATCTTACCTAAGTCTTCGTTATCCCGAGGAAAATTCTTTTACCACGCTTTCAAAGGGCGGAAGTAGTGTTACAATGGCGTTGAATTTCGATATTTTTTTTTATGATAGCTTCTGAATTTTCCTCTTCTTCATGTAGAAAGAACCTACCAATCTAAATGCCGGATAATTTCCTCTTTTTCAGGTTTTTCAGAGAGGCGATTTTAGCTTCCAATCAAACACGTGTTTTTGAAAATTTGCGCGATAACTTGACCGATAAATGCATCGAAACACAATCCGCTGCGAAATTGCCACGCTCATTCCTCAGCGTAATTGCAAATATTGGTGTATGGAAATATTTTTCTTGATATAATACCTCTTGAAGAGTAGGCACATATTCAGGAACGACAGCCGTACTCGAAAATTTCGCCAAAGCAAGGACAGGCAAATGTACAAAAAAAAAAAGATTTTGTGCATGGGGTGAAGTAAGCTTTACAGGAACAGACCACGGCGCTATGAAGGCTCACAAGAGGCGCAGGTGCAGGTGGTGTTTTAGTGCTGGAAATGATGTCCACACAATGTTCCTCAGCACAATGACGTTCCTCAGTAAAACTTGAGAAGTGCTACTCTGTGCCACTTGTTTCGCCCATTTCATAACACATACCCGTAGATGCAATCGCGAGATGGTGCCTTCATGTGTCAGTGGGACAATGTTTTCCCACTTTTTGAAAGCACTGTCATGAGTCAGTGGGACATATATAATATGTCTCACGTTTTTTTCAGTAAACTACTGGCTTGATTTTGATGAAATTTGTTTTATACTATTTTTTGTAGTTTATATCAATATAACACAGCCGGTTTTTATACCATCGTGTCAAAAACAGAGGCAAACCTACAAAGGGTTAACGTCCCAAAACCACGATATGATTATGAGGGGCGCCGTAGTGGAGGGCTCCGGTAATTTCGACCACATGGGGTTCTTTAACGTGCACCTAACTCTAATAAACGGGCCTCTAGCGTTTTCGCCTCAATCGAAAATGCGGCCGCGCTGCCGGGATTTGATCCTGCGACCTTCGGGTCAGCTGCTGTCGAGCACCGTAACCACTAGACCACCGTGGCGGGTAGTGTTGAACTTAGAATACGACGAAGAAGCCCATACAGTGCAAGTAACTTTAGCACCGTCTTTGACATGGCCTTACAGAAACGCTATGGCTAAATTATACCGTCAAAGGAATAGGATATCTCGAATCAAAGAATACGCATTTGTTGGAAGATTATGAGCAAGGAATAACTCTTTGAACACCCACAGGTTCATGCCAAGGTTGAAAGAAGCAGCAGTTCAGTGCTGACAGCGTTTGTCTTAATCAACACGTTATTGAAGTATTATGCAGAATGAAGTGTTAAATAACGGCCACGTCTATTTCTTTATTAAAAAAAAAGCTCGTCATATCATGAAACATCAGCGCACGCCTTTCGAACGGGGTCAGTAAAACGTGCAATGAAAGGTTCTATACACGAACTATTATTAAAATATAATTTTGGTTCCTTGAAACAAAAACAAAGTAAATGGCTTCCTTCCGTACTTTTAGGATTGCCTAACATTGCCAAGCCAACTCGCACTCCATACACCGCTCCCCCTCTTCTACTTATGAAACTCAGGTAGTAGTCATGACAGTAATGACTGAGCAGGTGTAACTCACTGGTTCGAAGAACACAGAATCTGACCCACGTGGGTCTATGACATTGATTTTAACGTATTATGCGTATACGGATCGTGCTGGCAAGCCCACACACGCTATTGATTTAGCATCACATAGACATTACAGGGAAAAAAGTGGTAAAATTTGGATATGAGCAAGTGGCAGCGAGTCTAGTGCAAGCACATGTGTACTCACGTTTTCGGTCGCGTCACTGTGGGTCACGAACTATGACTGCGCACTGTAACCAAGACGGCGTAGAAGAGAGCAGAAGTTTGGTAGAGAACGGCGAGAGGCGGTATACGCAGAGCCGCCCGGCGAGCCCGAGAACGGGGATAGTGTTGTCCTTTGAACGAGAGCGTCTTGTTTCTCGCGCGGTTATACTCGAACCGACCACGCTATCTCACGCAAGGAGAGGGCGCTGCATCGCTAGCGGGAGAGAGAGAGAATAGAAGCTGGATGCAAGCGCGGGCAGCGAGAAAGTTGAGAGACAAAGAGAGCGAAGCAGAGAGTCCCAAGGCGGAAGAAACGGCACCTCTCTCACACCGGCCGTGTAACGTCGCGTGCGCCTGCACTGGGTGAGCAGCCGGCCACGTCACGACGATAAGCGGGGGCCACGTGTACTTATTGGTAGCTCCCGTACGTATTGTCGTGGTCTACCCCCCTGGGTCGCGTACGCGCGCGCGGGCGTCTAGGTGAGTGACGTCATACAGGCCGCGTCTCCGCTGTCAACAGCCTTGCCATTGTTAAAGGGCTCCTTGATCGCAGCAGCCATCGTCTGCGAAGGCACCGCTGTGATATTTTTTCCTAACAAATCGGCACGGCTGTCATAGTTCGTAGTCTCGGTGTTGCGCAAGTGCGGTTACGTTGAAGTAGTCGCGCAGATTCATTCCGCCGTTATCGGGCGTCTGCGTGCAGCGGTTTCGCGTCAACGAACGACGAATGGTGCACCACGCTGTAACTGTGCGCTCATGAACGCGATACACTCAGGGTGTGACAGTATAGGCGTTCTGTGGGACAAAGGTCGGCAAGGCGGAAATAAGCAAACACTGGGAATATGGCAAAAAAAAAATAAATAACTGGCGAGCCGGTCGTTCTTTTTCTTGAATGTGGCGGGATTGTATAATGTGTAATATGAATAGGCGGACTGCAAAGCGGCGAACGCAATTCTGCGCTGCTTGAACTGCGCACTGAGCACTGTATGCAGTTTTCCCTGTCACATTCGTGCATCTACGTGATGCATATGTGTGTATACTTCCGACATCAGCGGACCCATTTTTCAAATACAAGAATTCGCGAAAAACTTCTAGCCCTGCGTCGTCGCTTAATCTTTTTAATGAGTTGGCACATGTGGTCAGTTCTCCGAAAAATCTGTTTGTCACAATAAACTGACACATCCGAGAGATAGAGTATACTTTGCAGCTAATACGGGTTTGGTGTTTCTGAGAGAAGCGTGCAGAGATACTCAAGCAAGATGCAGTGAGTAACGTTGCACAACAGAAATTTGTAATATTTTGCCAAAAAAAGATAGGTACACAAACTCGCACGGATGTTGTGGTATAGCGTGTAAGCGTTATGTGCCCGAACAACAACAAAACGCTGCTCAATTAACCAACGCCTCCCCCTCCCAACCCATACACATGAAACTCAACAACAACAAAACTACGTATCTTCTAAAGCATACAATGCTTACGCGCTCATAACTTGCGTTCGAGTTTGCATGCTTTTTTTCGAAACTATGAAAAAGTGAAACATTTTATGTATTTCTTTCTAGTGCTATTTTTTTTATCTAATGCAGACTAGTAGCGAGAGAAAATTCGAAAGGTGGAGAGGTTGACCTGAGCAAACGTGTTATAGCCTGCAAAGGGAGAGAGGAAAGGGGGATATTAAGGTGTGACGAGAGTTGATGGCGACATAGAAGAGGTATGCGCTACGCAAGTTCACTATAGGGTTGATTATCCCATTCAAAAATGTCAGCCAGCGAAGTCATCTATAAGAAGCCACCGAGTTACATATTTTGGCTGCTCTACTGAGTGAAATGAAACTACGTAATGACTAGAGGCCGGATTTTAGGCAAATGCCTATTTTGTTCCTTGCATTCCTATCGTCCCACTTTGATATATTGGCATGAATTAGAGGTTAACAAGGACTTTTACAGTGTTTTTATAGTGCCTATAAATGCCTATTTTTGGCGTTTGTGCCTGAATGCCCATATATGCCTATTTTCAAAATCGGCGCCTATACATGTATGAACCGTATTTAGCCTCAAGTTTCGCATTCGCGTGCAATTCCAGGCGGTTACACATGTTACCGGGCAACACTGACTGTTCGGAACTCCATGGGATTCGACCTAGACCTCCAGTACAACCAAGTCCCGGAAAACAACTGCTAGCAGCAGTGAAGTGGGACGCGCTGGCCAGCATATGCCGCCGCGCTGACATGGCGCGAGTGGTTAGCGAATGGGAAACCGTGAAGAGCCGCCAGGAAAAAGGAGAGTGAAGAGCAAAAGGAGAAAGAAAAATGTGATGTGCACGCGGCATTTCTTTTGTATGTCATTTACTCTTTAAGGTGCTCACCACCAGGGGACAAAGAGGCATTCCTCCCGTCTAGTCTATAAGCAGTCTCGTTATCTGCTTCTGCTCTGCCGTTCTCAGCCATAGCAAAAAGAAAGACACTCAGGAGTGTGTTGATACGACGGTGGACGCTTGACACCATGCTACGGAATAAACGGAGAGACCGTGTTCTGCGAATCGAGCGGGACAAAAGACACTTGCACGGCTATGTTCTACCAGAGTCCTTCAATTTGAAGGACTCTGGTTCTACTGTTCGCGCCTTTGTGCCATCACAAACAATATATATATATATATATATATATATATATATATATATATATATATATATATATATATATATATATATATATATATATATATATACATACATATATATATATATATATATATATATATATATATATATATATATATATATATATATATATATATATATATATATATATATATATATATATATATATATATATATATAATATATATATATATACACTGTTAGTTCTCATTAATATTGTGTATAACAAAGAAAACGAGCCTTGAAATTAACACTTCTTTCCTTCACACACACACACACATATATATATATATATATATATATATATATATATATATATATATATATATATATATTTCCACTCGTAGGCACACGTCGAACACTTCTTCGTTTGCAGTTATTTGCATTTACGTAAAATTCTATATATATTGTGCCTATATTTGCGATGTTGGAGGCCTAAAACGTTGTTTTGCCCTCCTATCTTTGGCGCCTAAAACGTGCTTTTTAAATGCCTAAAGATCCGGCCTCTACTGATTATATAAAACTTTAGCGCAAAATAGAATCAGCGCATGGGTGTGAATTGTCGCAGGAAGACGTGAATTCTGGAGTAGACTGGGGTGCTTCCAACTTGTTGTTAATTTATCCAGTCATTAACTAATTAAAAATTTGGTGTCTTTGTTGGCCAGAAAAAAAATGGCACCTATAGAATATGTGCGCATACTTTGAAACATTTTAAGAGCGAGCTGCACGTTCGATATATGAATATTGCTTGCCTTCCGACTAATTTTCCAAAAACATGTATGAGCCATTGTAAATGCTCCCTGTAGAAAGTTAGGCCGCATTTCAAGAATGAAAAGTAAATTTACGATGCTAGCTCTTTTACGCTTTCTTCTCTTGTCCGTTCAAAGTTGGAGTTCAGTCCCTCAGTATGGAACAGTATTAATTTTCGTAAAGCAGCAAAACTTGAATGTGTTCAGCGACATTTCGTTTGGATATCATATGATGGATTTCTCGAAAGACGCGTTGTGAGCGTATATTTGCGCATGTAATCACCTATACGAATAAGGCGAATACGTCGTGCTTAACAATTTACGCGGAAATTATTCTACGATCGCGTTTTGTTGTCCACAATTGCGAACAGCCGTAGCGTTCTCAGTGTAAAGTCCCGATGTGTTCTACATGTGAAATCAACTCCCACCGCTAATGCCATAATGTGTGTTTAAACTCAAGAAAACTCCTTACGTGATGTTGTTCACACATTAACTCCTTTGTCTACTCTTTGGCTGGTATTTTTTGTTTTTAATTAGTAGTTCGCATTTCGCGCTTTCTGTTCTTTTTTTCTCTCTCTCTCTTTCTTTGTGAACTACAAGTGCACGGTTACCAAGACGTATAGCTCATGAGCACTCTGAGGTCACATGCATTGAAGCTTTCCTTTGAAGCTTCCCCCCCTCTCCAAATTCTTTTTCTTTTTTATAGAGATCCTGTGATATGTCATGACTGTTTTAAGTACCGAGACATTTGAATGCTTTCGCTGTCGTGTGCCCACGTTACGGCCCTCCGCGGTGCCGTGCATTTTCTTCCAGGCAATCGCGTACACAGACCAGGCCAGTGGTCTCCTTGGCATTACAAACTTGTAATTAGTAATACGCGCTTAAGGTCTTGGGTATCTGATCTGGGATGTGGAAACGATGATAAGAAATCGTAACTGCGTGAATCCGTAAAATAGTATTAAAGATGCTTGATGTTTGCTGTTCCCGGAAGCGCCAAGGACATCAACCAACCCATGGCTTAAGAGGGCGGAATGAAGCCGGAACGTTTCTGAGAAGAGTAAGCATTAGGCGGCAAATGAGTTTGCACAGACGTTGCCGCTCTTCCTGCAAGAGACGCAGGTTTTTGTATGGTGTTCCCTTATTTTATTTTAGCAGATTTACAGGGAAAAAAGAATAGCAGCGTGCGTGCGTGCGTGCGTGCGTGCGTGCGTGTGTGTGTGTGTGTGTGTGTGTGTGTGTGTGTGTGTGTGTGTGTGTGTGTGTGTGTGTGTGTGTGTGTGTGTGTGTGTGTGTGTGTGTGTGCGCGCGTGCGTGTGACAGCCCTAAATCTACTTAAGCGGTTGTTGAGGCGATCTCTTCGGTACAGATCGACTAGAATACACAGCGCTTAATGAACACATACACATAAGGCAAGAACAAGGACGGGCGCTGTCCTTGCTTTTGCCCTAACGTGTATGTGTTCATTAAGCGCTGTGTATTCTAATGGATCCTAAATCTACGTTTGTTAACGCACCTCTGAATGGCCGGCGACATCGACGATTTCTGAACACTGTCCAGCAAAACGACGAAGATACAAGTGCAAAGACCACGCTGCATTACCAAACCCGGAACTGCCCTTTATGACACAGGTAGCTCAAGTAGCTTACCGTATCTTGCCTGTAATTGACATTCACATACGGTAGCAGGCGGCGACGGTAGCCAGTGTACCTTTCTTTTTTTGCCTTTGTCGTTTTTCAAGTCGTACAGTATAATAGTTATTGCAACGACTTTTCAAACGCTTCTGTGTGCAGCAGCGCACGGTTTTGTGAGAGAAGAACACGAAACGCTGTACTAGTTTTGAGCTCTTCCTGAGCTTCAAACTAATGGACTGGGGTACACTACCGTCAACGTTGTTTTAACTGACCGTATTGTTCAAGGTTGATTTTCATCCTTTCATGCACGTTTACGGTGGATTGCATTGGGGGATTTTTCACAGAGACCCGAAGCTTAGTCTGTCACTGAGCAACGTCGTAGTGGGTGAGGGCGTGGGTCTGGATAAAGCTCAACCAAATGGTATCCCTTGAATGTGTACAAAACGCTTGTCATGGTGTTGGGCTCATGGCGCATCATGGTATCATGGTGCTGAGGCGTTCCATTTCTCGTTATGTCAGAGTTCCTGCATTCCTCAGTTAAAGCAATGAGCCCATCAAAGCAGGGAATTGCTCCCGCGAGCTTGAACTGAGCAGCAGAAAGCCACATTCACTGAACAAACGCGTTGTAATCTACGTCATGTATACAGATTATGCACATGTTTCCCCCATAGGAGACTTGCTACCTGCATCACAGGTGCTTTAGGGATTTGGGCCCGAAGAAAAAAATCCCAAAGTAACCGAAAAGTAACCGAAGGCTAATTTCGGTTATGTAAATGCAAAGCGTTCTTGCGTTTTGCTGCTGAGAACAAAGTCGTACACTCCCCCGGACTTGTCTTTCGAATTTTGATAACGGATGGTGGAATTACAAAAATGAAAAAAAAAAAAAAAAACATATCGCTGGCATGATTAGGTTTCGGAATTCCGACACGGATGTGGAACATTCTTACGACTTCATTTTAGGAGCATAAAACAGCGAATCAATAAAGAGCAGCGTGCATATATATATATATATATATATATATATATATATATATATATATATATATATATATATATATATATATATATATATATATATATATATATATATCATTCGCGCTCGCCACTGTATGGCTGGCTGATAGTGTGTTTCCTATTGAGAAGCCTCTTGAGATAACAAGCGCGCTATTATCGGAAATCGCGGATGTGTCAGTTCATCTGTCGAGTGGCATTGCGGTCGGTGACCGCATAAAGCACCACCAACGCAATAGCAATGATGGCGCGTTCCGCGACAGAAAGCAGCGTGAGCACAGTGACCATTTGAACATTAAAAAAAAAAAGAAAAGAAAAGAGAACAGCAGTAGTACGTAAGGTCAAGAGGGGAGGGGAATCGACCTTTTCGCCCAATCAAATTGGCGCTGAAATTTTCGAGGATGATAACAGACAGGAACATCACAATTGTTTCCACTGCAACTTGTGTCCCAGATAACGTCATAACTTCAGGCGCACGACGGTTCAAGAGGGTGTCGAGCTTGTGTAAGCGTATAAGCTATTGTTGCTACTTATGCACCGGTTAGCAGCCGACTAAAAGCACCCGAGTCTATCTGTTTGCACTCGGAATGTTACGGAAATGTCAGACGCGTGCATACTTATCATCTCGCCAGTCAACAGTTCTCTGAATAGCAGGGTCGCATAATTCTAGACCATATGGAATTGTTGTAACCTCAGTGGGAGAGAAAGAACAAAGGCAACGACCTCTCTGCCGTGTTCGATATAGGATTATACAGGCGCAAACTGTGCGACTGGGTCGGTTGGTCATGTCAGCCGATTGACAAAGAAGTTGTACATACGGGAGCATATTGTATGCGAGGCGTCGGGCTCTTGTTTAAGTGCAACAAAGTTGGCAACACGACAGTTTGATTGGTGATTTCATGTGCTTGCACACATATATGCGCACGTAGCGAAAATAAAAGCATAAAAGTCAGCGAGTGTGTGCGTCTCCTGTGACTGGATTTCGTGCACTGTCCCGTTGCTTTTAGTACGGCCAGCATTAAGACTGCAGTAAGAATACAGCGCTCGATAATAAGGCGAAACGACGATATCTGAACTATGCATTTGCGAGACGCGATTTTGCAAGGCATTTTCTGCTTTGCGTTTCTTCTGCGCAGGTAAAAACGACTGTTTTTTTTTTTTCCTGTGGTCCCATCGTTTTCGTTTGCGCTACGACAAAGTAGAAGATGCAGCACCAATAAGCGCGTATAATGAGTTTAATAAATATCGTTGAGTAAGTATTCCCAGATTCCATTGCAAGATTCATTAAAAAAAAGCTATTCATTCTCATTGCTGTCAGCAGTGCTACAACAGCATAGAGATTTTCCGACTCATATTTATATCCGCCCGATTCTTGGCCAATCCTTCTTGGTAGGTGCGAATATTCTGTGGACCATAATCGTCATCATCATCGCCAATATGCAAGGCGTTGATGCTCATCAGGACTCTGCGTCTTATCGCTACTTTTCCTTCCTTCATCCCTTTGTTTTTCCGCGCCCTTCTTGGATAGTTTCAGTATTGAAACTTCATATATGATACACGGGAGGGACCAGGTTCATAAAAAACAAACAAAAAATTCATGAGCCATTCCAATCTGTGAAGACGGATGACCAGCCAAGCTGTGTAGCACACGGCACAGAGTTGAACCAGAATTTTGATGAAAGGCAAAAAAAAAGGTACAGAATTTTAACACGATAGCGTTAAAGAGCTCGTTTCGCAGAAATTCCAGCGTCGGTGGCGTCGGCTGTGAGCGAAAAATCGCCGTTGTCCATGAGCGAAAATTCCACATAGATGCAAATAACTGAATAATAAAAATCTTTGGCCCGAGAGAGAATCGAACTCGGGTCTTCTGCGTGGCACGCAGGTGTTATACCACGGAGCCACGCCAGTGCTTGAAGCTGCTTCGTAAAAAAACGTTATAAGAATGCCATGTAGTGGGAGGAATCTCCTTAACGCATGTAAGATTGGGTGACAGAATCGTATAATCGCACCAGGCGTCAAAACATGTAAACTGCGCAACGAGGTGGATTCGAGGTGTCCACCCATTACAAAGTGTGCAGCTGCGCAAGTGCGCGTGGCACCTTACGGACGCGTAGTGGGAACTTCGCCAATTTGCAAAAGGAAGAATAATAGTGTAGTGGGCACTTCGCAGCTGTACTTGCAGTAGGCATTCTAGGACAGTCTGAAACGGCCAATATTACGCGTACAAACGTTCCTTTCCTTGTGGCACGGTTGAAAACGATGCGCACGGGGCCTGATTACGCTATCGCCTTCTATTCTTGAAGGCGAAGCTCAAGCGTCCTCCAAGTTTTAAATGCGAAGCATTTTTCAGTGAACCTCAAGCACTTTGGCCGTTTGCATCTATCTATCTATCTATCTATCTATCTATCTATCTATCTATCTATCTATCTATCTATCTATCTATCTATCTATCTATCTATCTATCTATCTATCTATCTATCTATCTATCTATCTATCTATCTATCTATCTATCTATCTATCTATCTATCTATCTATCTATCTATCTATCTATCTATCTATCTATCTATCTATCTATCTATCTATCTAGCCGCCTACGTCTGGGCGCTCTCCTGATCGTCTCCATAACTTGTAATATACCAAAATTGGCATAGCAGAGGATCAGTGTATGACGAACACGATTCACTGGTCATGATATGAATAACTCAAAACACCTGTCGCGTACATCATGAAATTCTTTCCCTCACTCACGTGTGGCACATACCCGCATACCACAGTTCATGTTATGTGGGTATGCGTCACAGGTGATTCACAGTCTCAATCAACACATTAACGTCGAACATACGCATTGAAACGCAAGGCAAGTGAGGGAGCTGAAGACAGAACGCCCTTGGAAGACGCTCGACTGCCATCATCTCGTCCACGTGGTCAGCCTGAATGACGCAGTGCTCTCTTCATTTCATATGAGGCTGGGCGATGGCCTCATGCTGACCAAGGATGACGTCAGGCTGATTGAGAACCGCTTTGTGACAAGCGAAGAAGACGCCGCTAAGTGCCCTGGCTTCATACGGCTATACTACAACAATGCGGACGTCGACCGCTATATACGCATTGCCTCGACACTGCGGACAACGTGTTATGTCCTCCCGCATGTGATAGCATAACTGGCAATAAGAACGAGAAGGTACACAGAGATGCCCTGACCAAGGTGGTCAAAATGAACGCAAACGACATGGGTAGCCTGCCGGCCTCAATTCACCTGAGTATCGGCAAGCCGTACATGATCACGGCCAACATGACGTAAGCAACGGCCTCGTTAATGGAAACATGGGCACCTGTGGTACATCGACGTGACAAACACGAGAACCTCTTGCGACTGTGGCTTGAATTTCCAACGTCCACGGTAGCCATTGTCTACCCAGCCAGGACGAAGGACATCACTACCGCACACCCTCAATAGAATTGAAATGAGTGCTCGTGGGACTGCGAAACACCACAACCACGACATACGCCAGAAAAAATATCTCGTGTAAGAGGGCACAGTTTCCCCTTGCGCAAGCAAACGCCATAACTCTATATAAGTCACAAAGGACCACATACGCCCAGGTAGTCTTCGGATACGATAAGGGCCATCCACTGAAGCTGGTCTACGTAGCACTTTGGTTACCAGCCTCGACGCCTTATACCTCACGAACGCAAAGGGTGACTTCAGGTTCCGACATGTCGCCGGCTCTATCGACACTGTCTGTCGACGACATGGCCCGGCTAGCAAACAGGCCTCCAGACATTGTCTTGTACCGGGCTACCACCTTCATTCGGTGCCACAACCACAACAATCACCTCACGCTTGCAGCACTCAACGTACAGTCTGTGCACGCGCACGTGCACGACCTCGAAAAAGACGCTTAGCTCACAGAAACTGGCGTGTTAGCGCTTTCTGAAACCTGGAGCGATGAGCCCACTGCAATCATGGGATTCCAATGTGTCGTCCACAGCAAGCGACTTCATTGCAGGTGCGGCGGCGTGGGCGATAAGAACACGGCGATGCGCAAAGTTCAACGTAGGCCGCATCCCACTTCATCGGCCGCAGACACCGAACACACACAGACAAGCAGCGGAATCGGCGATGTCTGCGTTGCGCACATCAGTCACAATAACAAAGACATTGCGCTCGCTGCCATCTACGTGAGAACTGTCAAGAACCTCTTCCACACATGCACACGGGTTCGTGAAACGTGCGTGCGTTGTCCATCATAACGGACAAGTATACAAGCAATACATATCGGCTTACCGCGTCTGCTGTTGGCAATACCTGTTACTGTTGGCATCGTTACGCAGCTGTAAACAACTGGTTATATAACACATGTGCGACTCTTCAGCATATGCGTGTGCGTACATTTGCGGCTATCTTTAGCGTCATTTCGTAACGTCTCGCTCAATGTAAAATATTACGCCACAGTCACCTTCCCGCCGCATGCTTCGCATTACATCGATTCCCACGGTACGTGGGATCTACCGAATTTTTTTTCATGAAAGGTACAGGAAGGTGCAGAAAGTCCCATTTGAATTTAGCGGACGCTCCTTCAATGTTTTCCATTTGAGCACCATGCGTCATTTTCCCCCCCACATGCGTCGTATATTGTCTGGTTTGCCGCATGCGCTTGGCGTTTCGTGTGCGATCTTGAGGAGCCAATTGAGCAGCATGCTTATTTTTGCCGCATTCTTCATTTATCGACATTTTATTTGACCAGTAGTGAGTGGTGGGGTTTGCCCAATTTGTGTGGCACATAAGTTTTTGCCCGCAGAAAACGTATTCATTTTCACTGGGCCAGTGGTGGGTATAGTGGGGTTCGCCCAATTTCTGTGGTGTACATGCCTGCTATTTCTGTCGCACATTCCTGCCAAGGGTTTTCCGTTGAGTAGGAAATTGTTGACTAGGTAACTCTTCGCGGAGTTACGATATGTTCATATTTTTTATTACTCTCAGGGTCGCGCGTAGTCATGTCAAACAATTCGCCCAGTTCGCTAGCTGCAATCTGAGCTAAGTCTGGGTGGCCACGGTCGCTTTTTTTTTTTTTAATTTGAAGGTAAATGCCGTTCATGATAATAGCTTTTTGTTGAGTAGGTAATTGTTGAGTAGAACGAATGGCCCAGTTACATACAGCTTCGCTATAAAATGTGAGGTGAAGTGTTTAGCAAGAGCCAGGGGGTCGTGACGATGAACATGTTAGCGGGCGGCCAACCAACGGGGCAATTACGTTTGAAGAAAGAAAATGTTTTTGAATTCCAGCCCAGACTCCTCATCCCTTCACAGAGCAGATCAATGTTCAGATGGTCGATTTAAATTCATTCTTACCTGCCTCTCCGAGGGGAGTGCGAAGAGATGTAACGGAGAGTCGTCATTACTGAAAGTAAACGTCATATGGAAAAAATTCGGCAGATCCCACGCCTTGTGGGAATCGGATTCATGAGAATCAGTCACCGAGTACTTCTGTGCTTTACTTTATGGCTTTGAGCCAAGCGTTACAAGGTGGATTGACGTGTTTTTGTAGGTGTAGCAGATGTGTGCACATCGTGGGCTTACCAGGCACGTCGACAACACTGACGTTTAAAGGGTAACTTATGCTGCGACGTAACGTCAGCCCTCAGGTTGGAGCACATACTTCAGTATTATCGAAACTAAGTGCACATTATGGTGCAATCATATGAATATCATACGTAACTTTCGTTAATGTATTCCTCCGGGATCGAGCAATGCTTCAATATAGCTTGCTGAATCATAGGAATGCAAATGTAATGTTTATTAGACTGCTATAAAAGTGGAGCCAACACTGGAGCCACAGACGTTAATTTGATACGACGCCTGTATCGTAGGAGTACATATATAGTGTTTATTGCTTTCTTGTAAAATTTAGATAGCCAGCACCACAACCACAATTGACGTTGCACCTTCATTACGCCTACATAGGGTGTTTTTCCAAACCAGTTTATAGACCTGGCGGGGCTCTGTGGTAGAATACCCGATTGCCACGCAGAATGCTTGGGATTCATTCCTGCTGGGATTCCAATTTTTAGATGCGAAGCATCTTATGGCGGAGTTCAATCCGGTGGTGGTATGCGGCATGACCACCCTTACTGCGCATGCGCAAACCCTCTCCACACGCCTCCTCTCCACTCCCCCTCTCCGCTACCCCTGCCCCTCTCCTGTGCAACGCCGCGATGAGCGCATGCGTGTCCCCTCCCCCTCTCTCTTCTCTCCTACGCTCCCCCCTCGCGCGCCTGTCGACCGCGTTCCCCGCTCGCCCTGTGAGTATTAACGGCCAGGCTAGAAGGAAGACACGGCGCGCGTAGCGTTCCTCTTCGCGTTCCACGACGCGAGGTCGGTAACATTCCCAACAAACGCCAACGCAACGCGATCGTGCTAGTGTTCCGGCTTCGCATCGCCTTATGGTCCCCTTTAGTGGGAGATGGTGTAATTTTCCCCCGCTGTCATTCATTTTATTCTTTCCATTCATCGGGTCAACGCTACCGATGTCGGTTTTTCTTAACGTTCTCTCATTTAAGTTACAAATGTCTGTTCTGGCCGTTCCTGGGTAGATATGAACTGTCAATCATCGCGGCCCATGATAAACGGGTATGTGCCACACGTGTCTGGAGGAAAGGGTTTGACGACGTACGCGACAGGATTTTTACGTTATTCTTGTCATGACCCGACAGTCATATTCGTCAAATCGTCTTACCCTCCCATGCCAATTTTGGTCCACCCCAAGTTAAGGAGGCGATCATGAGAACACCCAGACGTAGGCGGCTAGATAGATAGATACGTAGATAGAAACAGTGAAAGTGCCAAAGTTCGCTAAGAAATGCTTCGCATTAAAAAAAAAAAACCTTACAGGAAGAGTGCCCTTGAAATGAACATGGAAACTTAGTTTAAGGTGGAACTGTAACGTTTCCAGTAGAAAAGTATGATGGACATACTGTCATGAAAGTCAAGAGGCAAGACGCTAATTTGAACTCTGACACACTTGTGCTTTACTCTTCCACGGCAAGCCGGTCACAAGGCGCGGCACTTCTTCTTTGGGTTCATCTTGCTTCCCGGCTGACACTCGAAGGCCTTTGAAAATGGCTCGTAGTTGCTAAGGGGCACGTTTACCCGGTACTTTGCCGGCGCCCAAGTGGCGTCGTCGATGACGCGCTCAGTGTCCTCGTCTGGGTCGCAGAACGACTGGCCGAACATCAGGTAGAAAAGCTGCTCCGAGCTCACGCTGGGAAGGTTCTCAAAGTGGAGGAATACATTCTGGAAGCCCAGCGCGTCCATGGTCGATATGTAGAAGAGAAGTGAGGTTCGATAGGCCCTGTGGAGCACAGTTACGGCCACGTTGTCGGCCATGTTCTCGCGCAGCGTGCGCTGGCCGTCCAGAGTCTTGTTTAGCGGGCCCACCTCGATGGCTCCGTACTGTTTCTCCAGGCAACCTTTGACGCCCCGAAGTGCCTCCGTCTCGGCGTCCACGCTGAAGAGGAACTTTTCCTGGAACACGTGGTACAGGAAGCGCGTCATCACGAAACCTACCGTCGACGATTCGAGGAAGAACTCGCGGCCCTTCAGCACGAGCGGCGCGATGGAGAGCGGCACAGTGAGGACGCTGGTGTCCGGGTCGTACTGCGAAGTCAGCTCGAGGTTTCCATCCAGAACGGTCTCTCCGGATTTGAGCACGGCCGCGACGTAGTGCTCGGACAGCGCAGCCTTGGCCTTTACATAGGAAAGGAGCATGTTTTTCACGTCCGGGTCGAAGCTGTTGACAGAATAGTAGGCATCCACATCGTCCATCAGGCTGAAGTAAGTGGGCCCGATAGACATGATCTCGTCCTCGATGCTGTTCACTGTCGTCATAGGGATCTCGGAGGCGGAGTCCAGCACGCTCCTGCGAAGGCCGGAAGCTGCCACAGTTAGATGCATTCAGAATGCCACACAAACAAGTATTACATCGCAGTCATTAAAGCTAAGTTTTTAAAATGTTTTCAGAATATATAAAGAATATATTTATTCGGCAACACATCATACGCGTCTATATATTATTCGAAACGATTCTATCATCGGTGAAACTCTAATTAACAAATATTTTGGCATTAATTTCTTAATATTTTCATTAGCTGATGTCTCAGATGTGGAATTGAAGCTGATTAGTACTCAAGTCGAATCGCGAGACCACCGCAAATTTCGAGATAGTGTGCCCTCAAAATCTGCCATAAAATACAGTGTTGTAATTCGTTGCAGATTACGGTATTCTTGCACAGGAAAAAAAAAACGAATGTTTAAAAAACGACAGAGAGTCCACTACATCAAACAAGCTACAGACAATATTATAAGACGATACAATAGTCAATGAACTTAAAAGAACACATTTCGGTGATCGTAGAATACGTTGTCACAACTGGCGTAAACGTGGATGCACACGTATGAATAGGCGTAACGAGTCAAGTGAAACGTGTTCTTACATTGTGAACTTATGGCTAATGTACCACAATTTCTAAACTATGCTTGCAAGGAACTCGATATTGAGCGCTTTCTTCTTATCTCTAGGGCTTTGTTCTTGTCAGGGTGTTCCTCTTATTGCACGTCAGAGATGAGTACTCGACGCCTCCACGAGGCGCCGCGACCTTCTCACACACATTTAACGCTTTCCCTACCGAGTTTTTTGTCCGAAAACGATACCAAAATGCCAATTTTTTTATTTACCCATTTGGTTCCACGTGTCTTGAAACATCTAAAAAAAATTATTCAAAGACATTTTATTCGCATGATACACGTAAAGTATATTCTTTTTGAATATATGCAGAGGATGGGCTTCACTGCACCGCACCACGGAAACTACCTGAGCCTCTCTATTCTTCGGTGAAGAAAATATCTCTTTGAAATTTAAAAAAATAAAGCGCAGGGAAGTAAGTCCGTGAAAACAAACCTTGTACATTCCGGTGGCGGTTTGCTTACATCAAAGGACGTCCACAGCCGATACGTCGAGATGCGGTCATCATCGGAATCCGATAAGTAGGAGAAAATATGCTGCTATGTGTAGTCGCTGCCACACACACAGGAGAACTGAAATTCATTTCACGAAGCTTCGGCAAACGAGTTTTTTTTTTTTTTTTTCTGTTCCGGCGCGCGCACACCGCTCGCGCACAGAGGAGGACGCCTTTCCCAATTCCATTTAAATGATTCAAGTCCTTTCTCGACCAGAATGCATGCTTCGAGCGCGCTTTTAATTTTTTTTACTGCGCTATATGTTGAAGCCAAAGAGAACGCAGCAAAATTAATCAGGGTAGCTTAACTGCGGCGCCCCCAAATGCTTGTTTCATGGTGGACGAACCCAGCTCGTCTTCGGTATAGAGCGGTACGAACTATTGACGAGGTCAGCTCGTCTTCTGTAGGGAAAGTGTTAATAAAACAGTGCCTATAGTAAAGTTTTGAAGAGAAAATATGTTTTACGTTAGTGTACGTCGTCTCTAGTTCGCAGACGGATATTTATAAATTGGTGCTAATTCATGGATACCTACTAAGTGGGCATGTCTTGAACAGTGACTAGGTTCAGTGCAACATTTCTCATAAACTGTGAAGAAATAAACGTTCGAATTATCGAACAATTTAAATATCCGCCAGCACGAATTAAGCCGCCGCCAAAATCTTTCTTTTTTAATCTTCTCTGCACTATCTTTCTTTTCAAAGAATTAGTCAGCCTTTCCTGAACAACGTAGTGTAGCGAGTCACTTCTGAAATAAAGCGCATATTTTATTTCATTCTCACGTGGAGCGACTGCAGGACACATTCAACAGGGACACATATTTGTCGAGGGAGTGTTGTAAGGATGAAAAACTAACTGAATAACGTACAGTACACGAGCGCCCTGTAGTCGTTGTGCGATGGAAATATGAATACGGAACGTTGACTCCGCAGAAAATTACCGGGGCAGTTGTAACTTGACGCGGACTGGCCGATATGCTCTTCAGGTACAGTCGTGACTTAAGGTAGGTCACCACCTTCAAAAACACATTTTTTTAAAGTTTTCTTTTTGGATTCGACACTTAAAGCTCCTTGTATATTCAAGAATATTTAGCAAGAAGAATTATGTAGTTATCTTAAGCCGTTCGAAAGTTATCACCATTTGTCCAACCCCTCTTAGACGCATTCGAAACCGAAACTGAAGGTTTCTGATTACACAACACCTGCCACATCATCGCAAATGTTTTTCCTTATCCATATTACGTAATGCTAAGTTATCTAAGTACATTCTAAAGCTTGTGGGGCATGATGTTTACGATTTATTTGAAAATTTCCACTACACGGCTTCGGGACTCTGTTAAGTTGTGGGCGTTTTCGCTCGTCTGTCTGTGCTTTTTCGTACACCACTTCGAGCTCTTGGACTTTGTTCCGGCCTTTCATGGAATAAGTTATAGTACTCCATGAAACATGGCAAAGTATAGGAAGAAAAAGAAGCATCAACGCAAGTTATGGAATCAATATATGAAGCGTGGAGCTGCTGTGGCGCACGTAGATGAGAGTCAGCTGGAGACCTCAAAACGAGCTCGAAAAAATATATGTGCTTCAGCTCGCTCAAAAGGAGAATGCGCCGCTTCAGAAGAGGTCCCCAGATATGAACCTAGAGAACTTCAGACATATTGAATGTTTCTTTATTATATGGACATTCAATTCAAATCATTAAGACCATTTTTCTCAAAACATAATTTTTTGCATCTTGCACTTACGCAAACAGTGATAACTTTCCTTCTGATAAACATTTTCACTTACAATTTTCCGTACTATTTCTTTATAGGTTGAGCTGTGCATTCACGCAGAATTATTGCAAACGAGCAGTAACTTTTTGTGCTACGGCCAATTTTGTGCAAAACAAAGCTGTCAAATATACACTTTTTCAGTCTTTTTAAGATAACGCGCCTTAGCTTAGAGATGGGTTGATCGTGGAGGTTAGATGCACAGGATAGTGTCCTCACTACGTACCTGTCAAGTTGCGCTTCAATCGCACCAACCATTTTATAGTTATGACTATTGGCGCAACATGCATATTTTGGCAGATTTCGATTTTTTATAAATTTTGTTTTTTTACATTTTTAGCAGTTTCATCATTCTGAAGTTTAAATTTACATCAGCCCTACAAGCCAAAATGATAATTATAACTTTTGGACTGCAACTGTAAATTTTTTTTTCTCGAAGGTGGTGACCTACCTTAACAAGAATAGATTACATAATTTGTCAATTGTGCAGTAAGCATCAACCCTCAGCCCAATTATGTCTTAACCCTAAACTTTTAAGACAAAAAGTCCTAATCTCGAGTGTTGATGTTAAGCTTTCAACTTCCCGAATGGCCTCACTCGTGGCCTACTGTTTGGAAATGGTGGACTGTGCAATTTACTATCGGGCATAGTTGACCGCATTGTTCGTGATAGTACCTCCAGAAAGGTCAACAAGCGGTGAATGTGTATTTGTTACCCTGATTTATCGTCTCCATTTTCTTTCGCTAGTCAGACACCAGCGTTAATGAAAAGTAGATAATCCAGCAACGTTAGCAAGCGAGGCTCATTATTATATAGTGACCGCTAGAAGATGAACCAATTATTTGCTTTCGGACTCACCTGTACGAGTTCCGTAAAATGGCTTCTTTCATTCCAGCACTCGTGATGACATCGAGGCGAACAGTTGAGTTGAAATGTCGGACAAAAACGTAGTTGAATACTCTGTAAGTAAGCAGCGAGCAGACCTCCCGGCTGGTGTTCTGGTAGGACGTTGATGAGGCAGACTGTTGAAGCTTCACAAAGGGATAGAGGTGGAGAATCGCCCTGTACTTAACGAAGTCACTGACTTGGGTGTTGGTGAACTTTCGGAGCATTTTATCAAGATGCTTGAAGTAATCTGGCGACCGAATGACAACGCAGTGGTCCTTGCGTGCAGACTCTATTAGCTTAAACAAGAAGGTCCTCCAGTCCAACCCATTCGCTTTGAGATCGTCGATCGTGGTCGTTTCGTACTCGGACATTTTCTGGTAGCTCTCGCTCCAGAGACCCGAGAATTTCTTGAGAAAGATGTCGACTTCTTTGACGTTGTGTGCCGCTTGCTCGGAACCGATAAGAGCTTTGACGAATGGGACGTACGTCTTCGAGAAGGCCTTAGGGATGTCGAATATGTGGTCACCGTCAAACGGCTTGGGCCTCCTAAGCACGATGCACTCCCGACTGTTTTTGGCCCTGTTCGTGACGGACACGTGCACGAGCGGGAACACCTGTAGAATTTTGGCCAGCGAGGCGAGACCTTCTTCTAGGATTGCGTCTTTGCCAGACAGCTTGAGGAATTCAAGTGTCTGCTCCATTTGTTCGGGAACAGAGTTGTAATGGCCGTTCTTGCACGCCTTGTAGAATGAGGACACCTGGTTGGTGAGCCGAGTGCGCTTGAGCCAACCTAACCGTGAGTACTTGTCGATGACATCGTGAATCTCACGCAAAAAGTGTCTAACGGCCGATCTGCGCACCGATGACGCCGGCTTTGTGCTGGAGCAAACGTAGTCGTAAAAGTCTTCGCACGGGTCCAGCGTCCAGGCTACGTGCTTCTGAAGCTGTTCGCCCTCCTTGAGGCAGTGCTCCGAGGTACACGTGTAGATGAAACCAGAGCGCTGCCGCTGCCACGAGAACAGGTGCGCCGCCTGGAACTCGCCATGGAACTTGGGCCTGTGGATGTTTTTGACGGTGAAGACGACTACTAGAGCGATTGCCAGTGCCAGAGACAAGGAGAAGATGGCCATCAAGGCTGCCTTGAGTGGCCGCACGCCGCCACTGGAAGCGGCGACGCCGCCTGCCCCGGCTGCGCGGCCTCCTGACGACGAACCTTGGTCCGCCATGTCTATGCTGTGCCTGCTAAGCAGCTAACGATGAACGCGCCCGCACTAGGCTCGCGGGTCTTCTTCTCTGCTTCTTCTTCGTCACAAATTGCACGTTCTCGCTAAGGTGCATGACCCTACCTCGACTAATGCGCAAGTAAGGGCGGATTGGTCTGCATGGCCAGTTTTTCTATATACTCACTTCAGATGTGCTCAGAAAAAGCCCGGCGATCCAGCAGGTAAGCAATTTTTTTCCACTTAAAATGTGCAATTCAAAACCCTGGGACAGGTGCATTTTGGCGTTTTTTTTTTCTGTCTATCAAGTAGGCAACGTCCGGCCATCTATTTAACAATCTAATATCGTGGCCTGCCCTCCGCAGTGGGTTAAGCTGTTACATAGGTCGCCAACTAACGAAGCCAATTTTCTACACCCCAGAGTGGATGTGAGCCAAAATCTTAGGATCGACACCTACATCTGCAATTTCCTGATAAGAGGTGCTATGCAGGATGGCCCGAGTTTGGTGAAACTGGGAATCTCTCCGCACTCTGACGACGCCCCCTTTTGAACGAACTAATGGTACGAAAAGGTCAAATCCAGATCTCAGCGCGTGCCGTGTTGCATTAGTTACGATGAAACGCTGAGTCACGTCAAGGGCGGTCGACAAAGTTGGGGCGGCGTCCTTAAAGGGGTCATGAACCACTTTTCCAAGTAATGATCTAATGGCCTCAGTATCGGAGTGTACTGCCTCCCGAATCGATTGCCGCAAAAATTTCTCGAATCCGTCAAGAATCAGCGGAGTTACGGGGGTTTGGCGCACGCTCCCAGCGCTTTCTCTCTTTTCTCGTGCCGACGAGCGCACTGGAAGCTAGACAGTGAGGGATGGCATGGGGGAAAGATGTTACGCCAGCGCACGTCATGAAACGCGATCGCTCTCCCGCTGTGATTCGCTTGCGCGAGTGCGGCTACCGTGTACTGAGGAGTGCGGCGCCGGCAAGTGGCGGCACCCCGCGGCAAGAAGCGCATCTGATCCGAACGCCGCTCTCGATTTACGTCGGCTATCGGCCAATAAGCATGCTATGTCTTTTGCGACGTCCAGCGGACAGACGCCCCGCCCACCGACGAGAGTGAGAACCGGCCTCTGTTTGAAAAGAGGGTGCCTGGGGAAACGGCAACTTCGCGCTCCGCTTGTGGCCATTACGCGGCGCGCACGACTGTAATATTTGGCAGAGCAGTTCATAGCCGTGTCAGCTTTCCGCAGGATGTGTTTTTTCAGTCAGCCCAAGGGGTGCTTCATGACCCATTTAAACGATCGAAATCTTCTTTTATTTGTTCGTCGTTCCATTGAGTGCATAACTGCACCCATGCAAGGAAAGTATAAGAAATTATATTACTAATTATATTTTTAAAGGTACGGGCTGTGTAAATTCATTTTCCAGCGTTTAATGCCGCAGTAAATATTCTTTCGAATAATTAGTGCCGTGGCCTCCGAGATTAGCTCAGGCCGAGCGTCTTTTCAGCGGAACACGCGTGCGTGTTCCTTTGAAAACCACTGCAAACACCGCACATGCGTTTGTAACGCCGTGCGCGTTCTTGTAGCCGTTTATCTCAACGCTGCTTTCGCACGCTCCGCACTGTCTTCCTTTCATGACCGCTGTATAGTGCGAGCTCGGAGCAAACTCGTGTTCACGAGAAGCTCGGGCCATCCTGCATAGCACCCAAGTAAGAAAGAATAGGAAAAAAAAATAATCACGTACCGCTCAACAGGCTTTCTTTTAACAGCAAAGCTGTTTCGTTTAAGGCAGCTGTAATTTGTGTGGCCTATCCTGCGTGGCCTGCCCTGTGTGGCCTATCAGCTATGTGCCACAGAAATTGAGTAGACCACACTACTCCCCACTGGTCCTCTAAAAAGTAAGAAGGCAACAGTTAGCACAACACGAGGGAACGGGAAAGGCAACGGCGGCTGCGAGAGGACTCCGAAGCGATGGAAGGCCTACGCCAACGACGACCTGCCCGTAGATTTATGAGAGATGCGAAAGCTTGGTTTCAGCGCGACTTTCTGTCTCTGGAGTTTGGACATCCGTGTCGAGTCTGTGACTGTCTGTGTTTTAACTCGAACCTCTCTGCGCTGAGAATCAACGTAGAAAAAAAAAACCTAGCATCACCTAGCTAAATCTTATCAACTACATATAGAAGCAACCTAGAAAAACCCTCATCGCCTAGCTAAGGCCTAGAAAAACCTTAGAAGCAACCAGATTAGTCTTCAGAATCGCCCAATTTGGCTGTGTCAAGCCTTGCGCGGCTTCGTGCAAGCTTCGCCATTTTTTCCCCTCCTTCAACCTTCGTGACGCCAACACGATCATGCTAGTGGCGTCAACAGGGTAGAACCTCTCGTCTCGTCTACCTGTATAGGATCCTCAGTTCTGCTCCAACAGCTACAGCCGCGCCTGCGACATTCACACACCCTCTTTCTCGCGTATCGTGTGCAACTGATTGCAGGTCGTGTAAAGCTTGTTTAGAACTGTGGGCGCGGCAGCAACAGCGGGTACCTGAAAATCAAAATAAATAATTCCCTAACTAACGAAGCTTTGTTACTTAACTTATGAAGAAATTACTTTACAAAATATATTACAGTTTAAGAACGTTGGCTTGCGAATTGCAAAGTCGTGTATATTTGTTCAAAATTTTGAATACCTGTTTCAAGACACTCGTTTCCAACGCTTGCGCCAAAATAGATTGATTTTATTGTAATTTAGGAGCTTCAATGCGTAAAGAGAGCATTTTCATTAAAAACAAAGCTTAGTGGAACAAATGAACATTTTTACCGCACGTTTGACAACGCGCCCACCTAAAAAATAATGGCAGCTGCCAAGCCTGAAGGCAGCACGGAGCTGGGTGGCCTTCCATGTTTATCTTTTATTCTTTTTTTTCTTCTCTTTCTCTCTGTTTCTTGTATCTGTATTTTGTGCCGGTTGCTTTCTACTTTCCTTTCAACTTCTTTCTTTCTGTTTCTTCCCTTTCTTTTTCCCTCTCTCTGCTTCTTCCTCTCTCTTTCTTTGTTTCTCTTTATTTTTCTTTCGGTCTATTGCTCTCTGTCTTTTCTATCTCTTTGTCGTGTCTGTTTCTATCTATTTCTATCTCTTCCTATGTCTTTCTCTGTGTTTCTATCTTTTCTCTCTCTCTCTGCTTCTTCCTCTCTCTTTCTTTGTTTCTCTTTATTTTTCTTTCGGTCTATTGCTCTCTGTCTTTTCTATCTCTTTTTCGTGTCTGTTTCTATCTATTTCTATCTCTTCCTATGTCTTTCTTTGTGTTTCTATCTTTTTTTCTCTCTCTCTCTGCTTCTTGCTCTCTCTTTCTTTGTTTCTCTTTATTTTTCTTTCGGTCTTGCTCTCTGTCTTTTCTATCTCTTTTTCGTGTCTCTATTTCTTTCTCTTCCTATGTCTTTCTCTGTGTTTCTATCTTTTTCTCTCTCTCTCTCTCTGCTTCTTCCTCTCTCTTTCTTTGTTTCTCTTTATTTTCTTTCGGTCTTGCTCTCTGTCTTTTCTATCTCTTTTTCGTGTCTCTTTCTATCTATTTCTTTCTCTTCCTATGTCTTTCTCTGTGTTTCTATCTTTTTTCTCTCTCTCTCTCTCTGCTTCTTCCTCTCTCTTTCTTTGTTTCTCTTTATTTTTCTTTCGGTCTTGCTCTCTGTCTTTTCTATCTCTTTTTCGTGTCTCTTTCTATCTATTTCTTTCTCTTCCTATGTCTTTCTCTGTGTTTCTATCTTTTTTCTCTCTCTCTCTCTCTGCTTCTTCCTCTCTCTTTCTTTGTTTCTCTTTATTTTTCTTTCGGTCTATTGCTCTCTGTCTTTTCTATCTCTTTTTCGTGTCTCTTTCTATCTATTTCTTTCTCTTCCTATGTCTTTCTCTGTGTTTCTATCTTTTTTCTCTCTCTCTCTCTCTGCTTCTTCCTCTCTCTTTCTTTGTTTCTCTTTATTTTTCTTTCGGTCTTGCTCTCTGTCTTTTCTATCTCTTTTTCGTGTCTCTTTCTATCTATTTCTTTCTCTTCCTATGTCTTTCTCTGTGTTTCTATCTTTTTTCTCTCTCTCTCTCTGCTTCTTCCTCTCTCTTTCTTTGTTTCTCTTTATTTTTCTTTCGGTCTTGCTCTCTGTCTTTTCTATCTCTTTTTCGTGTCTCTTTCTATCTATTTCTTTCTCTTCCTATGTCTTTCTCTGTGTTTCTATCTTTTTTCTCTCTCTCTCTCTCTGCTTCTTCCTCTCTCTTTCTTGTTTCTCTTTATTTTTCTTTCGGTCTTGCTCTCTGTCTTTTCTATCTCTTTTTCGTGTCTCTTTCTATCTATTTCTTTCTCTTCCTATGTCTTTCTCTGTGTTTCTATCTTTTTTCTCTCTCTCTCTCTCTGCTTCTTCCTCTCTCTTTCTTTGTTTCTCTTTATTTTTCTTTCGGTCTATTGCTCTCTGTCTTTTCTATCTCTTTTTCGTGTCTCTTTCTATCTATTTCTTTCTCTTCCTATGTCTTTCTCTGTGTTTCTATCTTTTTCTCTCTCTCTCTCTCTCTGCTTCTTCCTCTCTCTTTCTTTGTTTCTCTTTATTTTTCTTTCGGTCTATTGCTCTCTGTCTTTTCTATCTCTTTTTCGTGTCTCTTTCTATCTATTTCTTTCTCTTCCTATGTCTTTCTCTGTGTTTCTATCTTTTTTCTCTCTCTCTCTCTGCTTCTTCCTCTCTCTTTCTTTGTTTCTCTTTATTTTTCTTTCGGTCTATTGCTCTCTGTCTTTTCTATCTCTTTTTCGTGTCTCTTTCTATCTATTTCTTTCTCTTCCTATGTCTTTCTCTGTGTTTCTATCTTTTTCTCTCTCTCTCTCTCTCTGCTTCTTCCTCTCTCTTTCTTTGTTTCTCTTTATTTTTCTTTCGGTCTTGCTCTCTGTCTTTTCTATCTCTTTTTCGTGTCTCTTTATATCTATTTCTTTCTCTTCCTATGTCTTTCTCTGTGTTTCTATCTTTTTCTCTCTCTCTCTCTCTCTGCTTCTTCCTCTCTCTTTCTTTGTTTCTCTTTATTTTTCTTTCGGTTCTATTGCGCTCTCGCTCTCTTTTCTATCTCTTTTCGGGGGGGGGGTGTCCTCTTTCTATCTATTGGCTTTCTCTTTCCTAGGGCTTTCCTCTGTGTGTGTCTAGTCTTTTCTCGTCTCTCTCCTCGTCTCTCTCTGCTTCTTCCTCTCCTCTTGTCTTTGTTTCTCTTTATTATGTCTTTCGGTCATTGCTCTCTCGTCTTTTCCTAGTCTCGTTTTATTTCGTGTCTCTTTCTATCTATTTCTTCTCTTCCTAGGTTCTTTCGCTGTGTTCTATCTGTTTCTCTCCTCTCCTCTTCTCTGCTTCTTCCTCTCTCGTTCTTTGTTTCTCTTATTTTTCCTTTCCGGTCTACGTGCCTCTGCTCTGTCTTTTCTATCTCTTTTTCGTGTCTCTTTCTATCT